>NW_019154092.1:12807352-12810887 GCF_002288905.1 Enhydra lutris kenyoni
CTGCCACCAAAAGTTTTCTCTCTTCTAGATCCCTTCTGTCCAAACGTCACCGGAGGATAGATGGTGAGCATATGCCTAATGAGGCAAATAGCTCAAACCTACCCCTTCCACCTTTGGTTTGCCTTGAATTTACATAGGTAATGGATGCTTCTAATTGGTCCCCACAAGTACAGCTCTATTTCTGGTGTCTTCATGCAATGATGATGGTCTTTTCACTTACCAAATCATACTCCAATAACTAAGCTTTATGAAAAAAGGACTTCTTTGCAAAACAGCCAAAGTTTAGGAATATAATGTGTGGCCATAAAATAAAGAACTGCTAACCTGTCCACAAAGGGATGGAATTGGGGGTCTTTGTCACGTTATCACAGGCCTCTAAACCTGGGCTTGGCAGACTGGTGTTCCATCAGTGTCCTCAGGTTGTAAGGAAACACATATCCGTACTTCCATCCCCATCTCCACCTTCCTCCCTTAAACCTCCATTCCTCCAGTCAGCAAGCATTACTGAATACGAGGTCACCAGCTGATGTAAAAGTACTTCCGAGGAAGTTAGAGAGACCATCTTTGTCTCTTAAAATTGTGGCACAGGTACCACCAAATTCATTATATAACCTCCTTGGTGCACCATTTTTCCATCTGAAAAATAGAGATTCAGAGGAATCAGATCCAGTCTGTGAAACATGACAAGCTTTACTTCACCTTGACACTTTCAGCTACACTGGAGATGGTCAACCTAGGTTGCTCATGAGTCATCGTGGGGAGAAATTGAAAATACCAAACCATGGGCCCCTCCTCAGAGATTCAGAGTGTGTTTTATGACCACTGGTCTTAAACGGGGCTAGCTATTCAATTGATTTTTTTACATATAAATGAGCGTAACTTGGCAAGTGTGTCCTTCAGAGCTTTGTTAGTCATAACAGCTGATCCAGTGCTGGCCCTTCTTGCCTCAGTTATTGATTGGAGGTGTTTCAGTCTCTCAACATTTCAGTCCTAATTGCATGACTTATACAGAATAGCCTTTCCGGAAGGATCTGTGTGAGGGTAGTAAAGATTAGATTTCACTGTAACAGTCAAGTCTCAAGCTTTTGATAACTTATTTCCCTGAAAAAAGCATTCAGCTTCCCATAAACTTAGAAACCTCAAAAGGCACCCAGGGAAGTATGTTGTTTTCAATGCATCGGAAACCTTCCGGTGTTGAAAACCCCATGACCCATTTCACAGCCATCACACCATCGCCCTCAGTGTCTAGCGGTAATCCACCATGGGCTGCTTCTCATTCTATGTGTTTGCATGGCCTGTTTAAACTGCTATTAGGTAACTTGCCACTTCTTACAGTTCAGAGCTCTTAACCAAATGCTTTCCTTCACAGAGTCCCTAAATGACCTGCAAAATTGATCTAATAGCTAGCTTAAATTTCCATATGGCTTTGGCATCTATATACTCCTAAATAGCTTGCTTTTCCTGGTATCATCTATAAAATTTAGGGAGTTAAACATCAATGGGAGTGTTGATTTCAACCATGGCTCTTCTCTACTTAGAATTGAACACCTTTTAAATAATGGTTACAGAAATATCACTGGCTTCTTAACTGATTTATTTAATTCATTCCCTTGACATATTTGCATTAGTTATGCATTTAGATGATAAAATACCTAAGGGACAAAATCTCACTCCTTTTTTTTAAAGATTTTTATTTATTTGATGGAGAGAGAAAGCACAAACAGGGAGAGTGGGAGACAGAGAGAGGGAGAAGCAGGCTCCCCACTGAGCAGGCAGCCGGTTGTGTGACTCGATCCCAGGAATCTGGGATCATGACCAGAGCCGAAGGCAGTCCCCCAACCAACTGAGCCACCCAGGTGCTCTCATTCTTTTTTTTTTTTAAATATTATTCTATTTCCTTAAGTAGTCTTTACACCCAACATGGGGTTCAAACTCATGACCCCAAAATCAATCAATAGTCTTGGGCTCCACTGACTAAGACAGCCTGGTACCCTGGGACCAAATCTCATTCTTTAACCATGGCCCTTTGGGTAGCAGAGCATAAAGGTAATCCATTCATACATTAATTCAACCAATATCTACTGGAGATCTGAACTGAGCAGAACCAGTTCCTGCCCTCACACCCTCCTTCAGTCCTATGAAGGAAACAGACATCAGCAAACAAGCACTCACTATATAATAACAAATTGTGATAAATACTATGAAGAAATAACACTTGCAAGGTATAGATTAGGTTTTGAATGCCTTGGTAGATGAGGTCTTTATTGTACCTTTGTTAACTTTCAGTTCTGGCAAGTTTATGCCTAATCCAGTCAAATGTACCAACTACAGCGAGCTCTCTTCATTACACATAATTAAAAAAAAAAAAAATACAAGGTGATGTTGAAGGCAACAAGAAAAAAAAGCATATTTGGGGGAATTTCACGGAGCTAAGAAACAAAAATGAAGGTTCAGCTCTGTCTTCTGTACCTCCAGCCATGTGTCTTCACTGCAATGAGTCCTCCACTCATGTCTGAGGGAATTCAGGAAGAAGGGGAAGAGGGGAGGGAGCAAGAGAGAAGAGCCTGGGTGGCTCAGTTGTTAGGCATCTGCCTTCTGCTGGGGTCATGATCCCAGGGTCCTGGGATCGAGCCCTACATCGGGCCCCCTGCTCGGCGGGAAGCCTGCTTCTCCCTCTCTCACTCCCCTACTTATGTTCCTTCTCTCTATGTATCTCTCTCTGTCAAATAAATAAGTAAAATCTTTAAAAAAGAGAGAGAGAGAAGAAAATCTCTGGAACGCAAGAGTCTTAGAAATTAAGGAGGGCACCGATGGCATGGAGCACTGGGTGTTTATGCAAACAATGAATCATGGAACACTACATCAAAAACTAATGACGTACTATATGGTGACTTACATAACAATAATTTAAAAAAGAAATGCAATAGCTCTGTCAGGGAAAGGGAGAGGAAGAGGAGGGGAAAGGGGAGGAGGAGAGAGAAGCAAAGAAGAGATAGTGGAAGGAATCTTAGAGCTATGCTGTGTTCGGATCTATCAATAAGCTCCATTATTAGATACAGATAGCAGTTTCTTTAAAAAAAAAAAAATACCCTTTAGACCCAGCAATTGCACTGCTGGGTATTTACCCTAAAGATACAAACGTAGTGATCCGAAGGGGCACGTGCACCCGAATGTTTATAGCAGCAATGTCTACAATAGCCAAACTATGGAAAGAACCTAGATGTCCATCAACAGACGAATGGATAAAGAAGATGTGGTATATATACACAATGGAATACTCTGCAGCCATCAAAAGAAATGAAATCTTGTCATTTGCGACGACGTGGATGGTACTAGAGGGCATCATGCTTAGCAAAATAAGTCATTCGGACAAAGACAACTATCATATGATATCCTTGATATGAGGAAGTGGAGATGCAACATGGGGGGTTAAGGGGGTAGGAGAAGAATAAATGAAACAAGATGGGATTGGGAGGGAGACAAACCCTAAGTGACTCTTAATCTCACAAAACAAACTGAGGGTTGCTGGGGGGAA
>NW_019154092.1:12811287-12824392 GCF_002288905.1 Enhydra lutris kenyoni
GAGGGTATGTGCTATGATGAGTGCTGTGAAGTGTGTAAACCTGGCGATTCACAGACCTGTACCCCTGGGGATAAAAATATATTATGTTTATAAAAAAAATTTAAAAAAAAGAATACCCTTTAGATTGTTTTTAGATAATCAACATATGTCTTGTAAGGCATTATAAACTCATGTTTCATTTAAATACAACCGAACAAAGAACAGCTCTATAACGAGAAACAGTGCTTGACTTGTTGCTATTGGAAAGAAATAATCAAAATTAAATCTGTTGTCTCACTTAATGCAATTATTAATACTTAGGCCCTAAACAATAAATAACATTCTAAGGTTGCTGTTGTTTTCCAGTCGAATGATGCCAGACAGATCAAGCTACCTCTGCTTTTGTTCCATGAGATCCTTGTCACTCATTAACTGTACACATTTTAGAAACCGAGTTACCTGCGAATGAAATAAACTAATCGGGGGGCCCAATCACATTCTTCGCATGTGACGGTAGCCATAAGGAAACGCAGGTGCCTTCAAATGGTGTACAGTTGCTAAAATTCTCTCTAGCTGTTAGAAAGTCAGGTCATTTTCTATTCCAGTTGGTTGAGTGTTTTTTATTTTGTTGTATTTGTTAAGAAAGGTAGCAAAAAGAAAGTGTTTTCATTTCCTAGTTATTTCTTATTACACAGTAAGAAAAAAAAAAATAGAAGTTTGACCCAGTTACAGCCCAGAAGCCTAGAACTAGCAATCTTATTAAAAAGTTTGAAGATTTCTTGATATTATGCATCAGCACCATATGGTATTGAAATTAGAAAGCCTATCTGGAGAAACCATTGCCACTGATTTTTTTTTTTTTAATGTAATGATGTTGGGAAAGCTGTTTAATAGCAAGTGGCCTCCCCCATGAAGTAAACAAGAGGAAAATTCCCACTGGTAAAATGTGGGGATTCTGAAGTGGAAAAGCTTTAAAGTCCTTTTACTGTCAAGAAAACGAATGGAACTAGGATTTACTTTTAAAAGTTTAGATAATGGAAAAAGGAGAAAAATGTTCTGAGTGAGTCTCTTTAACAGAATCTGGAAATTTTAATAGCCTGCCGTGTCCTGTGTGTGTTAGGTGGGTGACTCATCAATTTATTCAGGAAGCATTTTCTGAATGCCAACAGTATCCCAAAAAAAGATGTGCTCAATGAAAACTAATGTTTGCACTGACAGGACAAGAAAGGATAAGTTCGATGACACGAATGGTTTTTATCTGAGGTTTTCAGAAACCTGCATGTTACACTGGTTCAATCAGGAGTTTATGATATTGGTTAAGCTTGGTGAACATAGATTAGCTGTGATTTGATACTTTCAATAAAATGCTAAACAAAATTGCTTGCCTATGGGGGGAGAAGACATTTGGCATAATAATGTAAGTGGCCAAACTTTTTTTAAGTAAAATACTAACTTTTTTAGATGTTTTGTAATCGATGTGCCTTCCAAAATTAAGACTAACAGCTTTTGATTTTGATGAAGTCCCAAAAGTTTGTTTTGGCTTTTGTTTCCTTTGCCTTTGGAGACATATCTTGAAAGAAGTTGCTGTGGCTGATATCGAAGAGGTTACTGCCTATGTTCTCCTCTAGGATTCTGATGGATTCCTGTCTCACGTTGAGGTCTTTTATCCATTTTGAGTTTATCTTTGTGTACGGTGTAAGAGAATGGTTGAGTTTCATTCTTCTACATATAGCTGCCCAGTTTTCCCAGCACCATTTATTGAAGAGACTGTCTTTTTTCCACTGTATATTTTTTCCTGTTTTGTCGAAGATTAACTGACCATAGAGTTGAGGGCTCTCTACTCTGTTCCACTGGTCTATGTGTCTGTTTTTATGCCAGTACCATGCTGTCTTGGTGATCACAGCTTTGTAGTAACATTAACTCATTAACATGAGTTTCTGAGGGTCATGCTGAAATTCTAGGAACTTGGCAGTGATGAGACTTTAAATTTATTTCTGTGATAACAGGTTCTCCCTCCCTTCCTTCTAAATAGAGCAGACAGCCATTTTTATGGAAATTTAAGTGACAGAAACTTGCTGAACAGTGTGTCTAGCTAGAGTATTAGAGGTAGAAAGAACTACTCAACGATCTGACCTACCAAGGGATGACTACTTATGTCAGTTTGGGCATATAATAGAACTAGATCTAGAATACTATCTATTAGCTCCTACTTCAAGGATTATTATTTCACATGAACCATTTTCTTCTTAGCTTCTGCATACATATCTCTTCATAAGTATTTCAGGTTTTGTAAGTATTTGATTGTAGGGAAAAGATGAATTTCATTTATTTTCTTCAAAATAATCTGTTCCTATAAATAAAGTTATTGTCTCATAAATAAGTTCTAAAGAATGCCCTTTAGGGGCACCTGGGTGGCTCAGTCGTTAAGCGGCTGCCTTTGGCTCAGGTCATGATCTCGGGGTCCTGGGACTGAGCCCTGCATCGCGCTCACTACTCAGTAGAGCGCCTGCTTCTCCCTCTCCCTCTGCCTGCCATTCTGCCACTTGTGCTCTCTATCTCTCTGTCAAATAAATAAATGAAATCTTTAAAAACAAAAACAAAAAGAATGCTCTTTAATATCTTTATTATCACCTTTCTGTTGAAAACTGTTGACGTTTTCATCTCCAAAAAATTTCTTATTGGATTGTTGTATTTAAACTCTGGAAGCTGTGAACTAAGAAAATCTTTGCTATAAATAACCTGGTTTTAGTTGACTGATTTGATAGGAAGTCTAAAGTCGGGTGATAGCTAGTATCTAAATGTCATTGCCTCTTAGGGTCAGAGATTTTTTTTTTCCTATTTCTAATGAAGCAGCTGATGTTGAAAGAAAATCATTCATGGGACATTACTAGAATTTCTGTCCACTTAGTTTTCTATGTGTAAAGAATTTCTTTGCTTATTTATTTTGTTTCTGGCTAACATTAAAATAAGGTCACTTTGATTTATGCATTAAAACACTTGTGTCAGAATTTTTAGATTTGCTTCTTCCCCCCCCCCCCCCTTCATTATCCTCAAATAGCCCTGCCTGAAGGTGACTTTCTTGATTTGAAAGTGTAAAGTTGGAGGATTAAAATGAATAAATCTTCTCCCTGGAAAAACATGCTATCTCAGTGATGACAGGATATTTTTATATCTTCGTTCTCTCCCACCAAAGTGTGAACTCTTAATTCCATTTTCCTCTCAGATAAATAGCTGTGTCCTCTCAGGTGTGTATGGTTTACCCTGGAGTCCATCTTGTGTCAGAAACTGGCATTCACCAAACACTGCTCTTTATTTTTGTAATTTGGTTATGTGTTAAGAACCTGGTAACTTTGACATCTGTGGGTAACAGCTTGCGTAGAAAAATTGCTTACGCCATCCAGTTTGCCCAGTCTTGTCTCTTTCTATTTGATATTTCCCTTGCTTCCCCTCCCATATTAATCTTCACGGTGCATGTCTATTATTATGCACTGCTTTTAAGGATGAGGGAACTAAGATGCAGGGAGGTTAAGAAACCTGCCTTCAGTCCCACTGTTTGTAGTGGGGGAGCCGGATTCCAAATATAAGTGGACTTACTCCAAGTAAGTTCTGAGTCCAAGTTCTGACTCCAGCTTTACTAACTCTGTGAAGATGGCAACTCACTTAAATGCCTTTGCCTTAGTCTGATCTGTCAATTCATGGTGTAATAATAATAATACCTCCCTCATGGGGTTGAGAGAGTTAAGAGAGTTAACACTTACATGTAACTCATAATGATAAAAATAACTACAAAGAAAATGAAAATTATGAAAATGATGTTGATGATGACAGTGAAGGTGAAGAACATTGATTTCTAATGTGATTAATATGTTGATGACTTAGGACTGATCACATCTTAGAGAGGCCAATCTCTGTCTGGGCAGGGGGAGGTTTTCATCTTCCCAATGAAGTCAGATTTCAGTTAAAAATACAGTAAGGACTTCTTTCTTGCTTTGTGCTCCTAAAATATCTTGGCTCAAGAGAATTGTTCTAAAGAAAAAGTCTGCAGAAAAACATTGATTTGGCATCTTTGTTCCATGACGCTGAATGTCTACACAGGACCAATGTACCTGTTTAATATTCATCATTTGTTCTTCTGGGGCGTGTAACCCAGACAGGCAGAGCATATATGCCCTCAGTCTTTCCAAGACAGCTGCAGGAACTGAAAGATAATGAAAATTTAGACACAGGTGTGTGAACACACCCTTAAAAGCATATATGACCTTAAGTCAAACTGAAACTCTTCTCTTGCATTGCAACTCGGGGCTGGCCGCCTAACCGACTGAGCTACCCAGGTGCCGCTAGTCTGGTTTACTTTTTAAATCCACTTATTATAAACATTTCTGTTATTTTGTTTTAGATATTTCTGTTGTAACCTGATGTTTTGTTGTTTTTTTTTCTTTTCTTTTATAGTTTTCATCAATTTTCTTTTTTTTTTTCCTCCTAATGTTCAAGCATGTTAATTCCAGCCTTTGAGGAGTTCTGTTTAAATCTTTAGCATACTGATCGATGTATTGATTTGTCAGTATCTATATTCCTCCACAATTTAAGATAAGAACATTAACGTGTTTTCACTTTCTTTCGACAACCTTCTTCACTCCCCCTGCCTGCTTGATCCCACACTGAGATCATCTGGGAATCTCACCTCAATGACCCTCTTGTTTTACATTGAATGCTGATTACTCACAGTTATGTATGTTTAAATACTTGTCAGTATTTTCCAGAGTTTAATGTTTATTTTAATTTTATTTTTCTTAGGTACATGTCTTGCTTCACCAGAATACAAATCCTTGCCTCTTTCAAGATAAAGGCTACTTTAGCTGGCATAAAATCATAGTTTCAGTGACAGTTTCAATCTGAATTTTGAAGATACTGTTCCCTGTCAGTTAGGACCCTTAAGAAGGAAATCCTATAGAACTGATTGTCCTTCTTAAGTCAGAAGCCTACCAGAATGCATGTTATCCTTACTTCCTGAAACATAAATGAAATATGTCATTTCAGACCCTTCAGTCCCTCTTTTTGACACTTAGAAGATACTCTTGGACTAAACCCTTAAATGACTCCTAAGTTCTGGATATGCTGATTAAATTCTTTACTCTCCCACTCTCCTCTTTTATATGATTTTATAAAAAAGATGTTGGAACTTATAGAACTATTTGCAATTCTCTTACCTTTTTTCTTACACTTTTTATCTCACTGTTTATTAATGTTATCTTCGGGGAGATTTCCTCCCCTTTATCTCCTATCTCATTAATACACTACTTCTCTTTCATCTCAGTTATAAGATATAAGACCTACCATGCAATAATGTTTATCCACACTATTGATTCTTTTTGATACTCATGATTTAAATGTCTACGATTTCTGTATTTATTTGTCTAGTCAATATATTCTTGTGTACTGCATGTAATATTCTAATGTGTATAAAGATACTAGTCATTTACTATAGCCTTTCCTTTGCTCTTTTATACTTGTCTTTTAGGGTATTCTCTTTATTGTGGAATTTTGTCTTTCTCTCTTGATGGTGCTGATTTTTAGCAATGGCTTGATTATTCTCTGTGGTCTGCTTTCGTTTGCATTTTGCCAGTGTCTGTTTCTACACCTAAGGGTACAAATTCTGATTATGAGATCTGGCTTATGGGAGACACTCAGGCTCCTTCCAGTCAGGTGTGCCTGCCCTCTTGCTTCCTAGCTAACACTAGCTACCAGGGGCCTTTCTATTCCCAGAGCCTATGTTCACTACTTTATCCTGGAGGCTAAACATGCTTACACTGACCCTCTCAGCCACTGCATAAATAGTAGCACAGTTGATTGGTCTGGGGAATTTCCTTCAGGATTCCTTGCTGATCCTGCCTCTGTTAACATAGGAAGCCCTCGTTCTCATTTCTCTCAGCCATGGGATGTATTTATCCAGCCTGCTTCCTTCCCTTTCTAATGACTTATGCTTTATAGCTTTATAGCTCTCAGAGATTTGGTAAATTAACTGTTTTCTGCTGGTGATAGTCTTTCCTTCCTTTTCTTTTCTTTTTTTTTCTTTTTTTGGTGATTTTAGTGGAGGCTTTAAAAAATATATTGTTTCCAAAACATACATACATACATACACACACACACGCGCGCGCGCGTGTGTATATACATATACACGTACATATATGTACATGTATACATATACACATACATGTGTACATATGTATGCACGTACACGCATACATACACATACTTATACATATACATGTATATGCATATATGTACACATATACATGTACATGTATATGTGTATATATACACATATATACACATACATGTATATACGTATACATGTACACATGTGTACATGTATACGTGTGTGTGTGTGTGTGTATAAAATGTTTCCATAATTTTCCAGGGCTTGAAGCAAAAGAGATTGTAGATGAATATGACAAGTTTACCATCAATACCAATTTCCTGTCCATCCTTGACAATTTGCTTTAAAGGGTATAAATTCTAATTTTAAAACCCTAATAATATAAAATTCTTTTCCAGCTGTCCATTTCCCATTTTATAAGCAGTCTTCTGCTTACTCTGTTCTTAAATACGTCATCAAATTTAATTTTAGAATCCATAAGGAACCCACAGAATAGATCACAAGATAATGTTACTCATATCAAAAGAAATAAGATTAGAGAGGGACAAATCTTGTATCTAAGATGCTTACAGATATTCTGTCACCATTCACTGCCATCCTCACTGTCTTCTTGCTGTTAATGACCACAAGTGTTTTAACACCTGGATTGTTACTCACTAATTATTAGAGATTAGTTGATTTTTCTAACTGGGCTCTTAGCTTAGAGTTTGGAAAATGAGGAAGGGTTTCATAAACCATCTTTATAAGTAACTTATTTTTATAAGTAACTTTCATATAACTTCTCAGTATCCAAATCACATAATTTTCCAAGGCTAAAAGTCTTCTTTCGGAATTATGAGTCATCGTAAACATATGGTTTCTGTGGAGGTACTAAACAAGTCTGATATTTAGCTGTTGTGAAAGAATTCGGGGTGGAAAATGGGGAATTAAGCATTTGCCTGTAAACTCTGTTTGAATCAAAAGCAGTCAATATGAATATTCTGAAATAGAACTAGAAATTATGAAACATACAAATTCACAGGTTAGGGCACTTCATGAAAAGCAAATGAAGAGATAAATTGGTCAGTATAACTTGTACTTCACAACAAAGATTCATCATTCCCAATATATGATTTCCAGTGTCATTTGTAATGAGATATGACAACTCCCTCTTTCTTTTATTCAAGAAATATTTTTTAAAGTATTTATTAAGTACCTATTATGAACCAAGCACTTCAGACACTATCTCACTGGGAATTTGAAGACAAAATACCTTAGCCATGGACGAGCTTACATGCTAGCAAGATAATAATAATAATTATATATATATTTATATATATATATATATATATATATATATATTTTTTTTTTTTTTTAAGAGAGAGAGAGAGAAAGGGAGTACGCATGCACAGTGGGGAGGGGCAGAGGGAAAGAGAAAAAGGGTCTTAAGCTGACTCCACGCAAAGTGTTGAGCCCAGTGCAGGGCTTGACTTGGGAATGGATCTCACAACCCTGAAATAAGATCTGAGCCAAAACCAAGATCAGATGCTTAACTGATTGAGCCCCCCAGATGCCCCAATAATAATTACTGTTTTGTAAGCACAGCAGTCATGTGTATGGCAGGTGATATAGATATTGATATCCTATATCTATCACATTTAATTCTCATTTACATCATATAATGTAAATATTATTAACCTCAAAAGACATTAAGACTTAGAAAGACTAAGTAACTTGCCTAAGGCCATGTAGCCAAAATGCTAAAATAAGTCTAACTCCAGAACTAGTTTTTGCCACTGAACAGCACTCCCTGCTCTTCTAATAACAAAACAAACAACAGATTTGCAAGTCACTGAATTTCTCCTGTCTTTTTTTTCTCAGCTGTACATATGAAAGTTGATTTCAGGTGGTTTCTAGAGTCTTTCCCAGTTGTCAGGTTTTAGACATTTGAGATGTTTGCTGTTGTGTTACCAAAACAACAGCAGATGGCAGTAGAGAGTAAAGACCAACTAATCCAGTTCTCTCTCTTTAGGCTTCTCTGATTCCAAGGATTCTTTTTCATTTCTGTTACTAGATATTCCACAGAAACTAGAACTGTAAAAATACTTTTATACTATAGTGTATACTGTGAGGAATATTTTATCGTACATGTTAAAAACACATAGTTGCTCATCATGGTTATCAATATCTGCAAATAACCCAAACATCTAAATCGGTCTGTGTTACCGATATTTTAAATATCTGGAAATCCGAAGACTAAAGTTATGGTTTCAAAATGTAAACACACGTGAAAAAATATATATACTATATCATACATATGATATGCATATAAACATGAACATAGAACACATTAATATGTATGATTTAAAATTTATACCAGAACACAAAAGTATATTCACTCAATATTTATTAAGCAGTTATTAAATAAGGCACTATTAGAAGCCTAGAGATCAAGTGGTAAACACACAGACAACTAATCCGACCTTGGCCAAGCCTGTGTTACTTTGAAGAGTCAGCAGACAGTTACATAAAAAGAGAGGATGCTAACATATATAGTGTATCAGATGGTAATAAATGCAAAGGAGAAAAAAAATCAGGGAAGAATATGTTTATGTGTGGATACACATACTGATTCAAAAGTGTAAAATATATACAAAATACTATCCTTTTACTCCTGGTGGGAATCAGTTGGTGAGAAAACCAAGGTAGAACATAGATACCAGATGCGTGGTGTGAAAACATCAGATCAAGGGCAGCAGGGCTGTGAAATGCTGATGCTAAACCTTAAAAGAAAGGGTAAATGTTAGGTCCCTAAAGGTGTTCCAAGTGGGTGAGATTACATGACAAATGCTTGGATTCGACAAGGAATAAAAAAATCCTCTCTCTTCTGCCCCTTATTTATTCAGATAAATAAGAGAATTCTCTCCTATGCAACATTGCGTTACCCAGGTTTATATACAGGTAGTCTTCCAAATCTATGGACTTGAGATATGCAGTGCAGTCATTCCTACATGGCAAAGCCAAAAACCATCCCCTTGTAGCTTGTACAAAAATCCAATCCTAAAAACTGGTGGGAGAGTGAATGGAGTATTGCTTCAATGATGTTACTCCATTTTCTGTATAAGCCATCAGTTCCCCCATGACAGCAATTCTGCTCTTGTTTCTATCACCCAGAAACTTCTATGTGCATATCACATGTTCTTAATGTACAGACTCTGACTCCCTAATTTTCTATTTTTATTTTCTAGAGGTTTTGGGGTTGATTTATTTTTCTAAACTTAGAGAAGCATTTAGTAGGGGCACCTGGCTGGCTCAGTTGGTAGAGCATGCAACTCTTGGTTGGATGTGACTGTAGGACTTGCTTTGGCCATTAATTAAGAACAGAAGTGCCATGTCGCTCCTAAGAAGAAACTTCAGGAGCAGTGTGATGTGGTTTTGGAATATAGGTGGGGTTCACTGGGGTGAGGTCCCCAGCTGAGGACCAAGAAAGAATTCTTAAGACGTCTTTGGTTCAAAATGCTGGTTTATTAAAGCCCAGGATAGGACCCGTGGGCAGAAAGAGCTGCTGCCCTGGGGTCTTGAGGAGTGAATGATTATATACTCAGGAGTTGGGGAGGTGAGGAAAAAGGGAGGTTTTGAAAGAACTTTTATGTATTAAAGAAGACCCACAGGATCCCGGAGGCTTTGCTATTTTGTCAAGTTAATGTTGTTTATCCCTCTGGTAAGGCATTAATACTAAGGTAGTTAGTTGGGAGCTTCCTGGAGGAAGGTTACATTCCTCCTATCATGCATCCTTATCAACAGGCTGCAGGTTTAAAAAAGAAATTTAATTTTATTTACATTTCCTTCTGCCTCAACCTCCCTCAATTTTATGGAGGGGAGGGTGATGTTAGGGCCTCAGGAAACTGAGTTATAGGTCTCTGGAAGTTAGGCTATTGATAAGAAAGCTTCTTCCTTGTGAATCACTAGGACATTTATAAACAGGGAGACTCCAGTCTTGCAGGATTGTGATCTCTACAAGTTAACTATTTGTTTTTCCTTTAGGGCAGCCAGGAGTGCCTGAGGAATGTTATATATATCCCATGGGAGGGCGGGGAGCTGTCAACAAGTGTGTGGTCCCCAGTCTTTTCCCACTATGCTCTGGTGAACTTGGAAGCAGGTGTCCAGATGAAGTCCTGGTCAGCCTGTGCCCCTCAGTGACTACTGGAAACAGAGGGCCTTCTGTCAACCTCACTGGTCATGTTGTGTGAGCAAGAAACAAGCTTGTGAGCAAGAAACAAGTGTGTTAAGTCACTGGGATTTTAACAATTATTTTGGAGTTATTGTTTCCATAACATACACTGACACAAACCTCTTCCTCAGGGACTAAAAAGTCCTTGAGAACAAAAAGCATCCTTATCAACTTTTTGCTCCCAAAGCACATAAATAATACTTGATGATAAATAATTCTTGAAATAGTGTTTAAACCATAAAAGCCAATCTGCACTTGATTTAATGTTTTGGTAGCTAACCCTTAAATATGAAAGTTTTCCTTTAGCCATTTGAGGAGTAGGCATTTCCAAAGCCAATGCTCAATATGAAAACAATGTTCATTTTCTTCGAGTAAAATGTTACTAAAGAAGGGATGTTGTGAAGGATTTGATACTGTGGCTGAAAATTGAGCTAAATTTTGCATGTTACCAAGTATGAACCATCCCCACTCAGACTGGCACCATCTTGCAGGATCGTCTTGGGTGTGTTTGGGTCTTCTACTTTTAGAGTGATAGTTGAGACAATGAAAAGAATAAAGTTACAGAAGACTTTCAGTCAATTAAATTCATGCTAATACTTCAACCAGTGTTTGTTTCTCCTCCTAAAGGAATGATACATCCCTGTGTCTGGGTGTACTATTGTATAGTTGTGATTTATACTTGTTGATTTCCTGTAGTGATTTACATGGAGCTGTTACATGAACTGATCAAATCCATACAGAATAGAGATTCTTCTCAACCTGGAAGAAATCGCAGTTTCAAAGATAGACTAACAGCTTACTTTGCCAGCCTGTGACGACCTTTGATTAAATCCCTTGAAGAAAATTTAATTTTAAAAGAGCCATATCATAGGAGATAGTAAGGTTATTTTTCTCTCCCTTTCAACACAGTATCCCCGGCGGGCTTCAAAGGTGACAAGATTATATACTATCCCTCAGAAAATCTTCAGAGAATGAGTATTTATACCTAGGGGATCAGAGAGCAAGTGAGAACCATCAGGAGAAAGTGCTCCATGCTATAAAACCAAATGACAGGATCACCTGAGGAAAAATGGCAAAGAAGAAGCAGGGTGACAGTCATGATTCTCTTGGACCTCACTCCAATAGACCTCAGGTTGCACTGTGCTCAAGAGAACTGAGGAGTTACGAAATGGCTTTTTAAATTTTTATAATACTTTTGGTTCAAAGTGATCCTGACGCCATAAAATCACTTTTCAGGTTTATCTGCAAATGCAGAATCTACATGAAAGTGAAAAATCCCATATTTTAAAGATTTTATTATTTATTTGTTTGACAGATGGAGATCACAAGAGGCAGGCAGAGAGGGAAGCAGACTTCCTGCTGAGCAGAGAGCCCAATGTGGGGTAAAAAAATCCCATATTTTAAATATATTTTTAAGTATACAATGCTGAGTAACAGACTTTTCTCGTCATTCCAGAAATAAGGCAAATAGAGAACTGGATTAGCCAAGATGTGGTAATGTAGGACACCTTTGAATATTTCCCAGTAGCTTGGCATCATAAAATCTTACAGACTGTGGTGAACTGAAGGCAGCTGACCCTTTTAGGAAATTCTTAACTGCAGTTTCAAGGACAAGGGCTGTTTGGAGAAATAAAAGTCATACTGGTATATGAATTTTAAAAAAGAACCAAACCACATATAACAACACATTCTCATGACTCTGATTAAATATGATAACAGATGAGAAAGGGATGAGTCTTTGCCATGAAGGGTGGCAGGAGGAAAATGCCACAGTACAGCTTTAGCCATGAATCAAAGTTTCCAAGTGTTCCTTGGAACATGTTTCAAGAGCTACCTGCTGTTTTTGTGAGGGTTCAGTAATGATCTCATATCTTTCAAAGAGAAGAGACAAATGATTTCATCTCTCTACCTCCCTATTTGGGTTCATAGATTAAAGTAATAAACATTTAATGGAAGATAAATCAATACTTTAGAGTTCTGTGTGTTATTTTTTGTCACTTTTTCAGAACAGGTGATATCCAAGGCTAACCTCTGGACATTTAGCTGTTTCAAAATGTAGGTAATAAAACCTGGAACTGGCATTACTGAGATGTTAGAAACTGTCCAAGTCTCCATTGGATTATTAATAAAGTGGATAGCATTTCATATTAGCATTTAAAAGGCTTGTTTTTAGTGTCAGCTTTAAACTTTGCTAAAGCTGCTTTGACTTCTATGAACCTTAGTTTCTTTTCCATAAATGTAAGTAAAAATAATAAATTCATACCCTGCCTGCACCTGAAGATGGAGTAAGATCTGTAAGTGAAAGAATTGGTATGCGACAAAACACCTTATAAATCTGAAGGCTTATTATACTAATATGAATATAATATTAGTGCTTGCTTTTCTGATGTGAAATGATATTTTCTCCCCGAGTCTTTCAGTAAGAGAACCAGAAATATTAGCCTCTTTGACCTCAGCAGGGTTTAGCTATATGCCCACAGAGACACAGGGCCATAAAGAATGTATGAGAACTTGGCATTTGACCCACCTGCTCAGGTAGGTGTGTAGAGAGCCATTTATCACACTTCACTATAAATGTTTAATTATCTGTCTCCCTGGCTGGAACAGGGGTAATGTCTGTTTTAGGAATCACTGTATCTCTAGCACTAGGCATAGGGCCCAGCATAGAGTAAGCCCTTAATAAGTAATAATGAATACATGAATGCAACGATGGATGGATGGATGGATGGATGGATGGATGGATGGATGGATGGATGGAT
>NW_019154092.1:12824402-12889126 GCF_002288905.1 Enhydra lutris kenyoni
AATCCCAGAGACAATTATGACTACACTCAGAAGAAAAGCCAAAACTTAGTCCAAACCCATGGTTACAGTAGGGTATCCTAGAAGAGAACAGGGTTGGCAGTCCCCATGTGGGCAGTCTGTCCTTGGGTAACATGCTGAAGATGGAGACTGACCAGGAGCAAGGCAAGGCCTCTGACAGAATACAGGTTAGCAAAGTCAAACTCAGAAATAGGACTAAGGCTGATAGCCAGCTCCCAGAAGGGAGTTGGAATGCTTATCAGCTTACCAGAAAAGGATTTCCATAATTGGACTCGGGCAAAATCCCAGACCAAGGAATGAAAGCCATCGGGGAGCTCAGGTTTGGGCCAAGCAAATAATTTTGAAAAGAGGGCGATGATGGAAGACTGGACCAGGGGAATCATTGCAGGAGCATATGCCCTAGATAAGACAACTGGCCTGGGTAAATTGGCCGAACAGCAGGAGGTGACCTGAAGCCAGCCTGCCTGGACTGACTTGGGAATTAGAACGGTACCGGTATGGCATGCCAGCAGCATCCGTGAGCCCAGTGACACCGAACTAAATATAGCCCAGGCACTGGCTGTCTTCTGTGTAGCATGATCATCCACCCCCATGTGTATCAAGTTTTTAATTTCTGTATGAGACTAAAGCTTACATGTGGACTAATATTTGCAAAGAAACATCTTAAAGAACTCTGTATACAAGTAGTTCTTAGATAATAGAGTCTACTTAGAAAGGTGTTGCTATAGAGAAACAGGGACAAATGTCAGTTCTTCTTTTTCGATTCCCCGGAAGTTTTTATACCTGCTTTTGCCTTGACAACTAAATACTCAGACTTTCCGTAATTGTTGGCATTTACCGTCAGAATGGTCCCCTCACCCTCCCCTGGTTTGGTGCAGGATTGGCCTAGCAGAGACCATACATCTATCACAGTTTCCAATTTCTATCAGTCCACCCACATTCTAGAATTTGTGTGACTGCCAAAGGAAGAAAAGAATAAAATTATCCAAGCCCCCCTTAAATCTTAGATTTTTATACAATATGGGTGAGTGGGTACTGCTTGAATGATGGGACCCATCAATATCAATGCTACTTCTGACCAAAAAAAGATTTGCCAAACTGCACGCTTCATGCTTTGTCATGCTGTGAAAAACTCCCAAGTAATTTAGAATCAATATGGTACAAGATAAGTATAAAAGGCAAAATTTGAATTTCATTACTTTAAAATGTCAGGAATGGGCTCTGTTGGCTTAGATTAATGTTGCAATTCTTCCTTCTAAATGTGAGTAATCACATTTCTTCAAAGACTAACACATTTCTTAAAAATGGCTGAATAAGAACTTTTGAATATCTTTGGTATGAAGAAATTCACCAATTTTCCATTCCATTTTTCCTAATAATCTATCCAGCCGAATGTGGGATAGTTGGGATGAACTGTGTCCTTCTGATTCAAATAGGGGTTTTGGTTCCTCATCAAACCTCAGTGATGTAATGGAAAAGCTATTCTATGGGTGATAAGCAGATGCATGCAATTGTAATGACTCAATTCTTGATTCAGATGAAGGTGATTGACCACCATTTTTTTCTCCAGGTAATGTGTGTCTTCAGACATGATACAAATGGACTAAAAGTAACTTTGACATCCACCCCTAGGTACTGACGCCGAAGCCATGTTAGACTTGATTTCTAGTCTGTCAGCTAACCTTTGAAAGAATGTTTGGGGGGCACCAGAGTGGCTCAGTCAGTTAAGGATCTGCCTTATGCTGAGGTCATGCACGATCCCAGGGTCAGATCAAGCCCTGTGTTGGGCTCCTTGCTCAATGCGGAGTCTGCTTCTCCCTCTCTACCCCCCAGTTGTGCTAGCTCTCTCTCTCTCTCAATTAAATAAAATCTTTAAACAACAACAAGAAGTATGTTTGGTAGCTAGTCTTCATCTCATAAATAGGTTCTGGTCTGTTTCTTTGTATTGCTAATGGCTTCCTATTCATACGTAGAGCTGGATCATGATGTAAGCAAACACAGTTTGGGGATATAAACTAAGTAGTGACGTTATATTCACCTCGGCAGTACTTATAAAATATCTTTCTAAATAAAACAAGGGGTGCCTGGGTAGCTCAGTTGGTTGAGCATCTGCCTTCGGCTCAGGTCATGATCCCGGGGTTCTGGGATTGAGCCCCGCATTGGACTCCCTGATCAGTGGGAAGTCTGCTTCTCCCTCTGCCTGCCCCTCCCCCTGCTTGTGTGTGGTTATGCGCGCACACACATACATGCTTGCGTTCTCTCTCTCTGGCAGATCAGTAAGTAAAATCTTTAAAAAAGTTCATATAATCTGCAATCTCTTATTCTGCTATTATCCATATGCAAATTAATATGCTACTTGTGCATATGTTATGATAAAGTAAGCTATTTTATTTCCCTGTAAGATTGCATGAGCATTTCTTATAAAGACAGGGAGCTCTTGGAGAATTTAGAAATGGTTACATTAACAACAAAAATATTCATTCTGCTTTACTTCAGAGGAAGTTAAGGAAGATTTGACTTTAATTTTCTCTTGAAAATCAAACATCGGAATAAGTTGCTAGAATAGGCTGGAAAATATGCTTTATAGCAAAGCATCCTGTGTTCCAGGATCAGGTACCTGGAGTAAAAACTAAGGGTCATCAGAATCTCAATCTGGTCATACCTCTGAACTCTGGCCTTCTGGACCTGCTCAGCGTAGAGACCAAAGGTGAAGGCACTGTTGTTCCCAGATTCATATATCCAAATGTCTTCATCTGTATGTTCCACAGATACTTCAAACTCTGTCTCTTCAAGAAGGGACTTTGTATCAACCCCATATCCTACAAGGCCATATAGTCCCAGTACACTCTTTTGATTACTACTGATCTAAAATAATTTTATCAGTCATTTTTATATTATTTTTCTTTCAAGAAAGATTTACTGAGAATACTTCAGGTACTGTGCTAAATGCTAGCTAGGGATACAAATAGGTAATGTTCTGATACACCTAATTAAGCATTTCCTTTACTTCAAACCCAGCATGGTACACAGACCTATTTTTTAACCATTTATAATTATGCTGATCTGCATGATTTCTCATGAGGCTATGAACCCCCTGGCAAATTTAAAAATTTCATTTTTAAATGTTCCAAGAATTATTCAACCAACATTTATTGGATGCCAAGATGATATGGAAAGACACCAGTTTTGCTAGGCTGGGAACAGTAGGTCTGATGAATCATTTATAAGCATACTCACCCCAATTGATCTTGCTCACTTCTGGTCTACGATTAGGTAAATATTGTTATTGAGATTTGGGCAGTAGCTCATGTGCAATCTTTAGGTGCTCTACCAGTAAGTCAACAATTGTACAACCAACCACGGAGAGTAAAGTTTACAAAATTCCATGTATAATTTTATTCATCAGAATTGAAAATAATCAGCTTACAGGTCAGTTCTGTTGTGGTTAGTGCCTTTGTACAGTCAGTAGTCAAATGCCAGAAGGAGACATACAGATTGAAGGTAAGTGGAAGTTCTGTGTGGAATCTTATGGTGTTAGTGCTCTAAGGTCAGTATGGTTCCTATGAGGTCACCACCATTCTTAGTAACTGAAGTAGTGTCTGTTTACATATATTTTTAAAAAGTTTCAAAGATTCTGAAAGAATACTAAAGGATTAACCTTTTTAAACAGAGAATACTAAAATGCTTAAATGTTATAGGTGACATGATCAAAAACAAAGCATTCTTTGTTAACATATTCATTGATTTAAATAGTAGGTAGGAGAAATAGTTATAAGATTATGAAACTGGGAAGCCTGGGTGGCTCAGTTGGTTAAGTGTCTGCCTTTGGCCCAGGTCATGATCTCAGGTCATTCGGTTAAACGTCTTCCTTCAAGCTCAGGTCATGATCTAGGGTCTTGGGATCAAGTCCCACATCGGTTTCTTGCTCAGTGGGGAGCCCGCTTCTCCTCCTCCCTCTGCTGCTGCCTGCTTATGCTCTCTCATTCTCTCTGTCAAATAAATAAAATCTTAAAAAAAAAAGAAAAAAAGATTATGAAACCAAAAATATTGTTCTTAATTATGCAGTATTTGCTACATTCTGATCTCTATTTCCTAGAAACTCAAAATATAGGTAACTGTAGAAACGAATTCAGTTATCAAGAATTATTGAAAGCAGTTTGTTCCCTTTTTTCTTTTATTTTAGATACATATAAAACTAATGTTTTTTTTCCAGTGGGGGAGGAAGATGATTTTAAGGAGGTTTTATGGAGAGTGACTAAGTGGCTAAGCCTTGTAGTGAAGGGGGACAAGGTAGGTACCTGAGTGAGGTAGGGCTGTTAAGTCAATAGAGGTGAACATGCCATTCTGGAGTACTGGTACCCAGTAGAGTAGACCCATCCCTTAGAAGGGATAAAAATACAGTGTCGACTTAGGAAATCAATTTGTGTTATTATAACACTTTCATTATTTATTCATCTCTTGTGCATACCGTTTTTTTTTCACTTATAATGGTGTTTACTGCTGTTTTTTTCTTTGTGGGAAGAGGAGGGGTCACCATGCAGAGTTTCCCCAGAACTGCCCCATGATAAGAGGCAACAGGACCCTTTCCTAAAGAGCACTACAATCACTACCATTCTTTCCTAGAGACACTCTTCATTTTACTTGAGGTCGAGACTTGGAATTTGCATTTTTGTCCAGTGTGACTGCTGACTCTCAACATTGGACTATCTGGGGAAATGTCAGCTTGCTTAATTGTGTGCCCATTGATTGCAGTGTTCAAAATAGGGGTGTGTAGATATGTTTTCCATTGCTTTTTTCTATTGGAAGTTACACCCTTTTGTGGTGCCCTAACCAGCATTTAGAAAGAGCCCATTCACTCTTGGGTGTCTCGACCATGAATATCGCAAATAACAGGCATTGGGTGAAATGATTGACCTCTGTAGGAAAAAAACATCAGGTGAAATGATTGACCTCTGTAGGAAAAAAACATCAGGCTTTAGTAGACTCTGTGTAAGAAATACCACTAGTCCTTTGTACTTTGCCCTTTTCTCTTATAAGAAATTTGTTGTCCTTTGATTTTTAGTTATTTGAAAAAATTCTGGTTTGCCAAAGATGAACTTTGCATTCTTTTTGTCATTTCTCATCACTTATTCGTATTCACTGACGGTGCCTGCTAAATGCCTCGCTAATTATCTTTGAAGTTTCTGCATGTAACGTACAGTACAGAAGAGGTATTCTCTATTACTCGGTTTATGTTTTGTGCTAATTTTAAATACTTTTAAGATATATAGTGACATTTTTTAGTCTTCAGTACTCCCTGGTAAGACAGGGTTTAAGTGTCATCTCAATTAATCCCCACTTAATTGTTGTTGTTGTTTTCATTTACTGACACTTAAGATAATAATAAATTAAAATCTCACCACCAAGTTTCTGATCCAGCTCTCTTTTCTCCCGTCAGAAAGTTTCTCCGGAGATTTGCTAATCCTGTTGCTCCAATGTATCCTTGAAAGATACATACAAAGGGAAAAAACAAATTGCTTCTCTGGATACTAAAAATCAGAGTAGTGGTCCATAAAAGCTTAGTGCAATTGACTTCCTTAACTTATTCCATAAAGCTGGGGATGTTGAAGTATAAACTAGAAAATGTGTCTGCTTTTCCAAGACAATCTTCAGAAATGAAAGGTACAAAATAAGATGTAGGTTACATCTAAACTGATCAGACTTTTGAAATCTTCCCCATAGAGAATATTCTCCACCTGGGGATTTTACATGACTGAGCTAAATATAAGATATGGTCTGTTGGAGGATTTTAATATCAATAAATGCCAGCTTCATCAGAACACAGAAAGGGATCTGCCCAAGAACCATGGAATTAGATACTGTTATGACTCATACATTTCTGCCTTGACAAATTTCTGTTTTAATGTCAGAGGTTTGGTGATTAATTCCAGGTTTGTCATTCTCTATATTTGCATAAGGTCCAGCCAGAGTGACTATGCAAATGCTTTTCTTTAATTGAATTTGACTGTATTGCCTATACTGGTGTAGAAAGTATATTTATAGTAAATATTTCCAGTAGAAATTAAGTATCTGCAAATATTACTGCAGTAATGAAAATTGTATGAGTAAGTCTACCTGTTTCTTCTGCTTCTAAAGACAAAAGATCAGGAGAAAAGTTAAAGTCTAGATTTTTGGTAGAGATATATATACATATACATATATATGTGTGGTTAGAATAAAACATTTTGTGTCAAATTATTTCAGATGTTTTGAATAAATCTTTCAGAAGGAAAAAATGATTCTCTGTTCTGCCATAAACTATTAATCATCTATAAGCTTTGAATATTTTATGATATTTCTTTTGGCCAGTAGTCCAAAAACTATTAAAAATTAAAAGAAGTGCTGGGGTACCTGGGTGGCTCAGTTGGTTAAGCATCTGACTCTTGGCTTCAGCTCAGGTCATGTACTCGGGGTCATGGTATCGAGCCCCACTTTGGGCTCTACACTCAGCACCAGAGTCTACTTGGGATTCTTTCCCCGTCCCTCTCCCTTCTACCCTGTTCCTACCCACCTCCTGCCGCTAGTTCTCTCTCTGTGTGTCTGTCTCAAATAAGATAAATAAATAAAATCTTAAAAATTTTTTCAGTATAAAAAATTAAAAGAAGTTTTTACATTGTTGCTTTGAACCATATTTTTAAATGAATTAACTGATAATCATAGGGATATCAGGACCTATATTATTTTTTTTTTATCATGACATAACAAATTACCACAAACTTAGTGGCTTAAAATAATACCAGTTATCTCAGAGTTCCATAGAAGTCCAGGTAGATTTGGCTGGGTTCTCTGCCTTGGATACCACAGGGCTAACACTGAGATAATATCAAGGTATCACCTAGCCTTGGCTTATATGTGGATGACCTGGAACAAAAACCTGATTCCAGGCTCATTCACATCATTGGCATAATTTGGTTCCATACAATTATAGGACTGAGGTTTCCACTTCCTGGCTAGCTGCCACCTGGGGCTGTTTTCAGCTTCTAGAAGACATCCACAATCCTTCACCCATGGCCACTTCCATCTCAAAGCTAACATTGGCATGTAAGATCTTTCTCGAGCTTCCAGTCTCCCTGGCTTTCCCTTCAGCCGCCTTCTCCTGACTTAAAAGGACCATGTGATTAGATCAAGTTTAGATGATAATGCCCATAGCTTAAGATCACCCTCATTGGGACTTTAATTACAACTGCCAAATTCCTTCATGGCAGCACCTACATTAGTATTTGACTGAATAACCTAGGAACCTGGGGGCCATCTTTAGAATTGTGCCTACCACAGAACTGTTGTAACACAGCTCGCTGAAGGCCATCTTCATCTTGGTGACAAACTGCCTGTGAATTCTAGTCTTGCGGATATAAACATCACTACATTTCAGCAACTATCATGCAGTACAACATTAAAAAGGAATTTGGAAGAGTTTGAAGTGTTTTCTTGAGGCACAAGTGTGAACTAGGTTACATTTTATGGTGTGATGAAGAGAATATTACTCACCTTAACTACGACTTTTAAGGCATTTGACTTTTTTTCCAAGTGACATCAGTGATTACAGTAGTACACTATGAAACTCACTAATCCAAAACTGTCAACTGTAGTACTATGGGAAGAATGGCAAATCTGTTTTAAAAATCAAAAAACAAACAAAAAGACACCAAAAACCCCACAAGAAATGCACATCAATTATAAATGGAATAACTATATTATCTTTCATCAAAGAGACACATGATTGTTAGAAATATAGGTCTTATCAAGACATTTATACAACACAATGGAATTAAATATATTATTTTCCATAAAAATCAGCTCATTTTATTGTTGATGTTATTTGACATACCTACTCGAGGCCACAATTAGATCAATCTGTATTTCTAATACTTTTATTTGAAAGAGATTATTCACAAAATAAGGTTTCAGGGGTGCCTGGGTGGCTCAGTAGGTTAAGGCTCTGCCTTTGGCTCAGGTCATGATCTCAGGGTCCTAGGATGGAGCCCCACATCCGGCTCTCTGCCTGCTGCTCTGCATACTTGTGATCTCTCTCTCTCTTTCTGTGTCAAATAAATAAATATCTCTTTAAAAAACAAACAAACAAACAAGATTTTAAACCCTTTATTGTCAACCCCTTTGTACTTAAATGCCCTTTAATAAGTTGAGAAATTATTATTTAAATCCCTAATAGAGATGAAGAGCAATTAGTCATCCTTTGTAGGAGAGCCCTAAAAGGAAAACAATTCTTCCCCATGAATAGAACCACAAGATAATGGAACTAGTAGATTCCCTGCTGTTAATGGTCCTGGTGGAATAGTGGGATATTAAAGAAAGGAAGGCAGCAAGACTGAGAGGTCAGTACAGCCCCAACCTTATTCTTTCGTTGTTTTGTCATAATAGCTATGCTAATATAATAATGCCGGCGGTGTGGGGGGGGTGTTAATATAAAAATACAGAAGATACTTTCAAGTTAGAAATAGGATAATTATAAAAGAATGTTGCTCAAGCAAAAAATGGACCATTAGATAAAAAGACACCCTGGCTGGGGATTCCATAAGGATGCCACATTTTGACACCAAGAATGTTTGTTAATCTTGTAATTATTTGACCTCTGTACCTGTAGTCTCATTCTTTCCCACCTATGTTCTTCATCTACACAAAGTTCCAAGGACTGATATGACAAACCTTCTGTAGAAGAATTAACCTTCATCCTCCAGATGAAAGAGGCTTAGTAAATACCATGTAACATTACAATGATTCTGAATGTGGATAAGGATCTTAAAACCCATTGGATGTGTCCATTTACAGTCTTTGAATCAGCCAACTAGAGGGAAATCAAATATATTTTACACTGCCATCTTCCCCCAGTTTGATTGTAAAGGCAGATTTCCAGAAACTTGGGGACACCCTTTGGGTGCTCCATTTGCTCTGTTCTATTGTTGTTTCCCCCTGCAGTTCATGAGTATGCACCCACAGTGGGGGAAAGGGAGACCCTGTGTCTATTTAGTCATACCTTTAAAAACTCCTCTCTGAGCTTCTGTACTGTGGAATGAGACATATGGGGTTTGATTAAATGAAGGTGTGGAGCTCTGAGAATGATAGCTGTCTCACTAATAACATCAAGTCTCATGGGAGCAGACCTGTGGCAGGTCACTCACTGGTAAGCATGTGTGGCTACTTTTAGTCACAATAAGAAAGCTGCCCCTTGATACAGGGAACCGAACAGCTCTTTATCTTAATGAAACTTGTCTAAAAAATTTGTTCAAACCCGAAGCCCATCAGATTCCAGTTCTGTGCTATAGCCCACTGCCATATTCTAATGTTGGCTTCTCAAATAATAGACATTTTCTTCTTGAACTTCATCTCCCAAATCATCAGCTGGTGGAGCTCTGTATTCTTTCCAATCTGTGTTATCTTGCTGAAACCAGTCAAGTCACACAGATTTTTTATGACATGTCAGGATACGTATGAGAGGCACAAAAGAGAAAAGAAGCTATACTTAGAGTTTACTTGGTATATTTTTGCCCCATTGTGAAAATGGGGGATTTCTTTTTTCTCTTTCTTTGAATACAGATAAAAATCTCTCTGCTTTTAAATGGATTCCTAGATTTTTTTTATAGATAAAGTGTTTTGAGAATTGTAGAAGAAAAAGCTATCACCTGAGCTGAATTAAACTCCATTTATATTGTATGCATTGTAAGTATTTTTTCAACAACAAAATCCAACTTTATCTTTTTAAAATTTTATTGTGATAGAACACTTAACTTGAAATCTATCCTCTTAATAAGTTTTAAATGTACAATACTTTTTTGTTGATGATAGGTACACTGTTACACAGCACATCTCTAGAGTGTGTTCTGTATCTCTAGAGTGTGAACCTGTATTGCCTCTTAACTGAGAACTCCTTGTTTCTTCTTCCCTAACCCCTGGTAACCACCATCCAGCCCTCTGACTTTGTGAATTTAACTATTTAGGTACCTCAGGGTAAGTGGAATCATACAATACAGCACTTTCCTTTCTGTGTCTGGTTTATTTCATTTAGCATGGTAGCCTCAAGGTTCATCTGTGTTGTCATAAATTACAGAATTTCCTTCTCTTCTAAGGCTGAATAGTATTTCATTGTACATATATATCATATTTTCCTTATTTATTCATCTGTCATTGGGCATTTAGGTTGTTTTTACATATTGGCTCTTGTAAATAGCGCTACAATGAACGTGGAGTGCTAATATCTCTTCAGGATCCTCATGTCCATTCTTTTGGATATTTGCCCAGAAGTGGGATTGCTAGATCAGATGGTGGGTCCATTTTTAATTTTTTGAGGAACTTCCATACTGTTTTGCAGAGTGGCTACACACATTTACATTTCTACCAACAGTGCACAAGGGTTCTCTTTCTTCTACATCCTCGCCAACACTTGTCTTTTTTCTATTATCCATTCTGACAGGTGTGAGGTGACATTTCATTGTAGTTTTGATTTTCACTTTCCTGATGATTAGTGATGATGACTACACACACACACACACACACACACACACACACACACACCTGGTGGCCATTTGTGTGTCATCTTCGGAGAAATGTCTATTCAATTCCTTAGCCCATTTTTTAATTGGGTTATTAGGAGGTTTTTGTTAGTGGTTTTAGTACTGAGTCGTATCAGTTCCTTACATATTTTGAAGATTAACCCCCAGCCAGATTCATGCAAATATTTTCTGCCATTCTATAGGTTGCCTTTTCACTTTGATGGTTGTTTCTTTTCCTGTGCAGAAGCTTTTCAGTTCGATGCAGTACCCCTTGTTTTTGCTTTTGTTTCTTGTGCTTTTGATGTCCTATCCATGAAGTCATTGCTAAGACATGAAGCTTCCCTCCCCCCACCCCACCCCGCTGTTTTCTCCTAAGAGTTTTATAGTTTCAGGTCTCATGTTTAAGTCTTTCTCCCATTTTGAGTTGATTTTTGTAAATGGTGTAAGAAAGGGGTCCAATTTTTTTCTGTTATATATGAATATCCACTTTTCCCAACCCCATTTGTTGGAGAGATTATCCTTTCCCCATTGTGTATTCTTGGCACCTTTGTTGGAGATTAGTTGATTACATGTAAAATCCAAGTTCAGTTTATAACAACTATAATTACGGTAGCCAATATCTAGTGACTGCTTATTGGCATACTGGTCTAGGCTCTTTATATATACTACCTTATTTAATCCTCACAATCACATATGAGAATATTACTGCCAACAATTGATAGATGAGGAAACTGAGGCACACAGAGGTTAAGGCACTTGTTCAAGGTCACACAGATGGCTAGTAGTAGCTTGCAGTTTGAGCCCAGAGAGTCTGAGCTGTTATCCGCTATGCTATAGTTGTTCTGAAAGGCATATTATTCTAAAATGTCTTTAGGAAACAGTTATAGGTACTCACTTGCTCTAGCCGAGAGTTCTTAAATACAAAGCTCTTGTCTAGATGGGTGGAAAGGAGCTAAGATGAAGGAAGACATTTTTCCAAATCTTTATTATGTCACAACATGTGAATTTATGATGCTAACTCAAAACTAGTCTATTTCTAATAATAATAATAATAATAATTTCTAATAATAATAATTCATGTTTGCAGCGTTATGCAAAGAGATTTCAGGTACAGTTCCCTTAATTCTAAGGTTGAAATATCAAATGCATGAAAAATAGCATAGGGGTTAATATAGTAGTTCCTATTTTTTTGTCATTGCTCCTCTTGTTATTATTTAGCTATCTTGACAAATAAGTAATTAGTATTATTGCCATTACTACTTTACATTTGAAGCGTTATACTCCAGGTAGTTAAAAGACTCATGCATGCTTGTCATACCTAATAATGAGCTTCAATGGTGGGAAGGCAAAGGAGGAAGAAAAATGAATGTTCAAGAGGAAAAACAACCCATAAAATATTTTGAAAATATTTCCTGTATGTGTTTTGTTGATTCAGTCAATATTAGTTACTATTTATGGACCATCTAGACCCTTAAGTCTTCCTTTCCTCTCTTTTCACACTCATTTTCTGGGTCAATGTTAATGCTCATTAAAGAGCATGAGAAGATGAGAAGATTAAACAAACCTACTTTATAAAATAGAAGATTCGAAATGGAGGAAGAGAAAATTTTAAACAGAACTATCTGTAAGCTTTCTTCATTCTTCCTCTACTGTTATGCTTTTATAAGCTTCTACAATTGACTGTGAAATATGAAATGAATTATTCATAAGCCACATACATGGCTGACGGCCCATACATATGCTGTCAAAGGTGTGTGTTTATGTGAGTACATATGAAAGTCAGTTAGTCAAAGTTACCAACACCGACTGAAAAAAATGACATAAAACCAGCACTTTAAAAAAAAGAAAAAGAAAAAAAAAGCATTCAAGTGTCCAAAAGTCCAAGTGATAAGCAGGTATATATTTGGAGCTCAAGTAGGACAACCTGATATTGAACCACAACCAAACTATCTTCCAAAGGGAGTTTAGTAAGCCAGCAGGGATTCAGGAACTCAAAGACTACTGATAGTGAGCACAGCCAAATAGAAACCAGGTGACCTGAGAGGACAGAGACATAGCAGCTCATCCTGGATAATGACTTCAGGAAGCATCCTTCTGCACCATATATGAGATGTGTCCATCAATGCCTAAGGCAACAACCAAAATTAGCTGAATGAGTATGCATCATAAATTAGAGTTAATTAATCCATGTTTAAATCATTATTTAATGTTGATTGAAATTTGTTATCGAGTCTCTTGCCCTGATTTGCTTCTTTATAATTGTAGAATCTAGAATTCAGAAATCCTTTAGGTCTATGGGAAATTACGCTTAAGTTGCTTAATTATGCATCTAGAGTTATCAGAATGAGAAAATTTAACAATGAAAGACTTTCAAGATAAACTAAGGGATATGATAGCCATGTCTTTGCCTCCCCGTGAAAGGGTAAATTCAGTCTTCTGTTCTCTGTATCTGAAAAGCTCTGTCTAAAGTTTCGGACATCTGTTATACCTTATCCTTGCTAAATAGCCTTCAAGAGAGAGAAGGAATGGCTAAACGCAGAATAAAAGAAAAAGTTGGCTTAGTGATGAGCTTCTGCCTTTCCAAAAGTCATGTTCATATTTGGTGCAGTGATACAATATGTCGCACCTAGTGTGGCTTTCACCAAGTCTAAGAAGTTTAAAAGGGAAGTCTCCATAAAATGCATACAAATGAAAGTTAAACTCCTTCATTCTGGAAATGAACTGAAACAATGGAAACCACCCTCACTGCTTTTTTTTTTTTTTTTTTTTCACATGCTGGCCATTATTCTAACATAGACTCTGTATCTGTAGATCCATATTAAGAATATACATTATAGGGGCCCCTGGGTGGCTCAGTCGGTTAAGTATCTGCCTTTGGCTCATGTCAGGATCCCAGGGTCCTAAGATCGAGCCCCACGTTGGGCTCCATGCTCAGTGGGGAGCCTGCTTCTTCCTCTCCCTCACTGCTCCTCTCTCTCTCTCTCTGTCCCCCCCAAAAAATAAATAAAATCTTAAAAAGAAAAAAAAAGAATATACATTATAAAATGTCTGTAGCCACAATTGGAGAAATTCACTTTTCAAATTGACCCTAAAACATTGTTTCAGATCCCTCTAACCAGGTGGATGTAATATTTTACAAATGATACCTTGTTGCCTTTTTTTCTCAGCTGTTGTTCTCTCCTCAAGTACAATTTTACCTTCTAGTATTTTAATACCAGCCAACGATGAGTTCTCACAATTCAGTAAATGAGAGTTTGTGGCACTGTACTGTGTGGAATCTGTTAGTAATGAACTGACAGAAATCATGATTATATTTCCAGGATTCTCAAAGGAAGTTATCACGAAAAAGCAGTTTCATACAAGCTGCCCATATTAACAGAGTTTGTAGGGTAGAATATACTGAAGAAAAAATAATGCCACTTTTGTTTTACTGACTACTTATATAGAGCTTTATTTTGGTACTGAGTTTCATTTTGATTTTTTTTCCCCTGTCTCATCCTAAAGCATAAGAAATTTACAACTCCCTCTGTTCTTCCATTTCACTCCAGGAAAAAAAAAAAAATTTTTTTTTAAATCATAATGGATTGAATGGTACCCAGCTGAGACTTTAAATGTGTAATCCGTATTGAGAGAGTAAGCACACTCCTTGTGTTAATGTGACAATCTTAGATTCCTCTTGAAAAAAGTATTTAGAACAAAGATGTGCAGTGATGCAAATAATCACATTTGGGGAGGGTGGAGGTAAAGAGTCTCTGAGATGGCATCCCTCTAGTTTCTAAGGGTTCTTGAGAAGGAAATACTGATGTGGAAATAAAAAATATCTACTCAAGTTCAATGAACTGTAAAATTTGAGGGAGAGGCCACTACAGCAATTTTTTTTTTCTCCCTGTGTCTCATGTCGGGACTCATGTTAGCTTGTTCATTTGCAAAGGGAGAACTGAAGTTAAACTCTGGGTAGGGTCTGTCCCGACTCCTGCAATTCCAAGCACAGTGCTCTTGCGCCAAGATTAATTTGCATGTTCTCCTTGCACCTGCTTTGAGTTTTAACACATCTGCTTTTAAAAGACACCTAAACTGATAACCAGCTGTGTTCCTTCCAGCATTACCTCATATCAAGGACTTGATGTGTACCATGGTATCTAATCAGCTTTATTATTATATTAAATTTTTTTAAGCTGTCAAAGAAAGCTACTAGCTTTAAAGGTATCTGGCCTACTTTTCCATGACTGAAAGATAAACAGACCTTTCCCAAGTGACATATGCATAACGCCTTTAGGTTTTCCAGGTAATATGAGTCGAAAAGTGGACATGAATTGTCACACTATGGAAAACATTGGATCAGTTGTCACCCAAATTAGGCTGATCGTATGCTTAAGAATTTTCGAGACCACAGAACTGAGGGCTGCATTTTAGAAATCAGATTAGCTAGTGGACTGTAATGGGTTTGGAAAGAGGCGATCCCTTGGAGATGAAGACAATCAAATCCTTAGGCAGAAACCATTAGCTGATACAGTGTCAACTGAGTAGGTGGCTCTGTGGCAGCAGGAAGGCTTTTGAAGTGTCTAAGTGGCAATTTCCTGTTGTTCTCAGTGCTACAGATTTATTTCTGGAACATTCCTAAAGCCCAGAACCTAGTGAGATGGAGGTACATGATCTCCCCTCATCTAATTTGAGATATTATTTTCTGTGGAGTAAATGACCACTCTTTGTGTCTTTCCATCCCCTGAAGATTTTTTTTTAATCTTTTTTTTTTCCATCACGAGCCTTAAAACCTGAAATAGACCCCCAAAACAGCACTTGGCTTACATTCTTTCACTTAATGGCATTTCAGTATGTTTACCACTGACTCAGATACCTTCTAACCTGTAATTTAATAGGTATTCTTTTCTCTAAAATTGCAAAGAAAGTAAATTTTAATTCAGTGGAGTAAGACAGTTAAATGGAAATTCGTGTAGAAAACAGAAATAGTCTCATCCCCATTACATTTTGGAAATTATAAGCACAATATTTGTTGCCAGGTAGACTGGGGCCCCGACCCCCATCCCAGGCCCTGAGGCCTCCACCCAACACTCCCTGGGATGTCACTGGAGGCTCCTGGTCTTGTAAGAAAGAGTTCAAGGACAGACCAGATGCAATGGTTGATCTTGCAAGAAGGAAAGTTTATTGAAGTGAGAGTCCATGCTTGAGGTGGGAGAGGAGGCCTACTCAAACAACAGCTGTGAACCCTGGGGTTTAGGCCTCTATCTTTTATTGACGGTTGTTAACTAGGGGGTGGAGTATTTATTATTTGGGAAAGGGATTGCGGAGCAGAGTTTGTGCCTTTTTTTCCTTACTTGGTCAGGGTTTCCGACCTTCTTGGTCTTGCTCCAGCTTCTCTTGGCTTTGACTGGGAGTGCAACCAGGACAGGTCTCTAACTGCCCCATCCCCAACAGCGAGCCCCTGACGCCGCCTGGCCTCTGGGTGCACTGGGAAAGCCTAACTAACTGCCTACTGCAACATATTGAGGTGATATGAGGTATTTAGGAAAGAATACCCTAAGGATGTGAGATAAGCTGCATACAAAGACAAATGGGAAATAATGGTAAAGTAAAAATACTGCTAATAGAAGTTCAACTTAAAAACTGGCTTCTAAAAGCCAACATATTTCAAAATCTGCAAATAGCAAATATTATGTAACCATGTGGCTAGTCAGTAAAAAATAATGGTGTTATTCAAGTATGTATCTCTGATCATGCTGAAAGGGCCTGAGTAAGGACTAGGATTAATAGACTGTAAAGACATGTAATATTCTTTCTAGTGGCTTTCATCTCAAATATAGTAAGGCTGTTTCTCTCTGATAATTTCTGCTTTTAAGCTTCTTCAAGTCGCTTTGCTTTATTTAAGCGCTGATGAAAACTGTTCAGAATTTTACAGATTCCTATCAAAACCTAATATGAGTCACAAATTCTCCAAGTGCGTACAAAGGCGTAGTTATCAGATGGCAGAGGCTGTGTTAGCTCCCAGCCTGGCTCCTTCCTCTTTCATTCTTACCCGCGCTCTATTCTTTTATTTACCTAATGACTTTTCTCCTCCTTTGAAGTTATTCCCCTGCTTTCAATGCTCAAGTTTTCCTTTTGTCTCTTGTCAAGATTAAAAAAAAACTATATTCAAAGTCGATCTTTGAAACCAGGAAGATTCTTTAATTCTGTAGGCTTCTGCGTCTTTTATGTAAAATGGAGAGTTTTGTAAAATAAATGCCGTAGAGAGGCTGTAGACTTTCTCCACAGGATAGTAGTTTGTGTTGCTAGCTCCAACATCCTGTCCTGTGATTCTCCTTGACAGCAAACTGGTGGGTCGCCACAGGCTGGGGTCTTTAGGAGCTATGCCCGAGTGGAGAATTGGACTACACTGGTCCCCCAGCCACCACTGTAACCCAATAGGAATCCAGAATCCTGTCCTTGGTAAAGCAACCTAGTAGAGAAAGGATTACTAGAATTTTAAGTCTACCAGGACGGTGAAGAATAAAATCTGGTAATGAGGAGAGAGTATGCAAAGATGCTAAGGTTAGAATGATTGAGTTGTTGCAGAGGAAGACCTTCTTCTCCCCTTCAAGGTCCTTCTAGCTGGAGTTAGAATCAAGTTGACATGGGACAGATTAACAGGAAAAAATCAAATTTAATAGGTGTACATACAAGGAATCCATACAGACATAAAATTCCAAAGACGAGGCAACAGGAAGCTTATATGAGTGAAGGAGAGGGGTCTGGTCTGAAAATACAAAGTAGAGGAAGGCTATAGCAGGAAAGTAAAAGGAATTGTTTTTAAAAACAAAGGTTGCTTATTATGCAGATAAGTTTCTCAGGTAAAGGAGAGCTTCTGTTACTGTCTTCTTGGTACAGGTTCTCTTTTGCAATGTAAATTTAGGCAGTTGAGGTCCTGGAAGAGAGCTTTTCCTGCACTCAAAGTGGTGCATCTTGGGGCATCCTGCCCTTGGCCCCTACAGAATAGACAGGAAAGGTAAAGCTTGGAGAGACCTGAGAGGCATGTGCATAGGTCAAAGGCAGAAGTCTTCCAAAGAACCCTGTAATTGAATCTCTGTAACAAAGAGGAAGGAGACATGAAGCTGTTGAGTCAATTTTGACACATTAAGCATGAGTCTTTCGGGATATTGTACCAGTAAGTCCTTTGTGTCCTCAACCTTTTGGATTTTAGAACATAAAAATCTCCGTAGACTTTTGTCCAGCCTTTAGCTGACACTGAATGAGTATAGGGTCTACAGTACATAAATATAAATAAATGGAACAGGCCAGGTGAGGCTTAGGTGAACTGAGATGTCCATGCTCCATAGGTAGACAGCTGTGCTGGTGGTTAAAATGTAGGACCCATGGACTCATGGTACCAAATAATTCAGGACTTCAAGAAATACTTGCAATATTTACTTTCATGTGAAAACCTCTAAAATAAATCTTAATTTTGGAAGACAATTCAAGGAAATTGAGATTGCATCTCTAAGTCTAGCCAAAGTCATTGTTTTACTCAATGAGACACAAAAGTACAGAAAAACAATCACATAAATTGTCAGTGACACACAGATATTTAGTGTCAGAGCCCTGATAGGAACACAATCTCATGATTCTCAGTAAAAGCTTTTCTTCACATGATTATGAAATTCAGGAAGTTTTTTTGTGAGTGATGGAGATTGAAAGAATTTCAAGTTAAATTACACAGTAAAATACAGTTTTCCAAAAATACCTTAAGACAAATTTTCCTCAATCTGAAATTATCTCATTTATTTTCCTCATTTATTTTCCTCAAATCAGTGAATAATGAGTGATATCCAGTAAATTTTTCTTATGCTTACTAATTAAAAGTTACTTTGACAGAAAATAAAGAGGAAAATGAACTACTTCAGAGTCTAAGCATTAGGTTGTCATACAATGGGAATTTGCATTCTCCTTGTTAATGATCTTTTACTTAAAAGCAAACCCATTCCTTTAAAAAAAAAAAAAAAAAGGATTGTTCATGCTGAATATAGTTTGAGAATAATCAAGAAGAGCTGTAAGTTTCTTTCTGTATCACTTTTCTCACCTTACTAATCCATTTTCCAAAAAGTTGAGTTCAAAAAATATTCAACAGTATGTTATAGGATTGCTATTGAGGGTGTGTGTGTTTGTGGGTGTGGGTGTGGGTGTGGGTGTGGTGTATATTTAAAGTACTTTAACTAATGTCTTTGTCTCTAGTAGTTCTTTTACCTAAGCACTGTCTGTACCATTTAGTTTTTCTTATAAAAAAGAGAAATTTTTACATGCCATTATCATCAGATAACCCAATGGATAATTTTTTATCATTTGATCACCCATGTCTTTCCTGCTTGTCATCGTGAGTATGCTACCTCATGGCATAAGAAGATTCTGTCATTTCTTTTTTCTTTTCTTTTCTTTTTTTTTAAATCCCCAAATGATGGCAGGATTGGAGTTTAGTGTGGGGGGAAATAAGACCAGCTTGTTAAATCCATTACGATTATAATACATTTGTTGCCGTGTAGCTAACACTCTGTTAGCTGCAAAGGCTACAGAATTATAAAAATGTCTGTCCTCAGGAAGGTACTGTTAGTGAAGGACATTACAAAGCACAAAAAGTGATGTTTCCTTGAAGTAAGAACTGTTTGTCCAGAAAAGTGGCCACCTCGGTTATAAATGTGGTGACCACTGCAGCCCCCTACTGAAGAAGATTATAAAACATGTAATGCTACAGATCTTTTCGGGAGCCACATGAAGAGCAGACAATTGTATGTCTGTGACTAATTCAAAGGTATGGTTTCGCTTACAATAATCTGTAACAGGGCTAGATAATTCAGAGCAATGACCCATTCGGGTTTGTCTTTTTATTTTTCTTATTTTTTTAAAAAAGATTTTATTTTTCATTTATTTGAGAGAGAGAGAGAGAGCGCGCGCAGAAGGGAGAGCAAGAAGCAGATGTGGGCTTAATCCCAGAACCCTAGGATCATGACATGAGCCAAAGGCAGATGCTTAACCAACTGAGCCACCCAGGCATCCCTGTTCTATCTTTTTTTAGATTGACTAAAATTAATCCAGTGACAAATACTACAGGGAAGTTGCTAATCTTCAGTACTGATCAGGAAAGGACAAAATATGATACTATTTTTTCACTGAAATAATTAGAAACAAATTAAATTTGATAATAAAAATATTTTGGTACGAAGGAAAAAGTATTTTGGCACAAATACAGAAAATACATATGCTTGACATTGCTGGTAGGAATGTAGATTTGGTGAGCATTTTTTTGGTTGACAATTTGCCAGTATTTCTGACTTAAAATTTATGATTAAACAATTTTGTTTCTCAATATCTGATCTAGGATGGAAGGATGTTTGTTGCTGTATTTCTCATATAATAGTAAATCTTGGTAACATCCTAAATGTCTACCAGTAGGGGGAAATTAAATTTCTTATGTTATAGCCATTTTATGGAATCCTCTGCAGTTACTGAAAACAATTTTAAGTAATCCGTATTTTCTAAAATAGACCTCAAAAAACCCATGATCTTGTGTGCTCAACCAACTATAAGGTCTCCAGAAAAGCTGTTGATAGTTAGGAGAGGTGTTTTTGAGCTTTTTTTGAAATGTCTAAATGTTTTACAATATCCTGTATTATGAAATTAAAAATAAATATGAATTTTAAACTAATCACAGTGAACAGTGATCCAATGGTTAGAAAATTATTAAGGTTATAAAGGGAAAGGTTGAAAATTATTCTTCCAGTACTTTCTAATCTAATGGAAATATAGAAAGGTGATTTAGAACCTTTTATTGAAGAGCTACTCTTGGAAATAATTTGAGTTCATTGGTTCCAACATTCTGTAGAGCACAAGAACATTCATTCATTCATGCATTCACTCTTTCTGTTAATTCAGTGTGCATTAATTCAGCACCAACTGTGGATACAAAGGTGACAATAATAGTTGCTGTCATCAAGAAGCTTACTGAGAGAGGCGGAGAGAGGGGCAAGCAAAAGGAGGGAGGGAAGAACCTCTCGGGAACAATCCCTAAGAAAATTAATAATGCTCTAATTGTGAGCAGTATAAAATATGATAGGAGTACCTGGGTTCTGGAAATTTCCTAGTAGTTCCTAACTCCATTCTATAATCCCTAAGACTCGGGCTCATTTCCCTATGCAATGGACTCAGGCCTGCTATAAAGGTCTTTATGGACAGACTTTAATTGAGCTGCTTCTACTTTTTTTTTTTTAAGATTTTATTTTTTTTTAAGTAAGCTCTACACCCAGTGCGTGGTCAAACCTACAACCTCGAGATCAAGAGTTACATGTTCTACCAACTGAGCCAAGGCAGCTTCTATTTTTGGAGAGAAGTTTCCTTTTTACCTCCTGATTCCAGCAGTTAGATGCACGGTTAGTCTCCCTCAGTCAGCTTTCCGAGATAAAGCAACTTGGACCCAGTTACTCAACTTTTTTTTTTTTTTCCTTGATTTCCTCTATTTTTCCTTATGTTCAAAGCTTCACTGTAGAAAAACCAAGATAGCTCTGTAGAACAGTGGTCTTTCTCAGGATATCCATTGGTGGACTAGGAAAAAATGGCACTTGGTCAAATAATTTGGGTAAAAAATAAAGTGTAATTGAACTGTTTATTTTACTACAGAAATTTTTAGAGCCTCAAATTATTGTATCATAAAGCTTCAATAGGAGTAAATCTTGTTTAACCTCACGTTCCTTTTTGTGGGGGGACGGCACAGCTATTACTATCTGGAAAAGCATGAAGACGTAGTTTGGGAAATCCCTTTTGAATGTTAGTCTGAAAACATCAGTAATTGCCTCCCATCTGAACTGACTTTTCCTTAGTTACCGTAGGTAAACTGCTATCACTTTTGCTCAATAGTCAATACATGATTTTATGGTTTATAACATGATGTTTCAAACCTGGGAAAAGAGAGAAAATAAGTTATTTTGCTTATTACTCATAATGCCACACTCGTTTGTCCACACACATAGTTTTACATGGTCTCAGTCACCACGTGTGGTTTCTGACATGGAAAGAATTGAGTAGTATTTCCTAAGATTTTCTAAGTTGCTCTGTGGTCTCAGAGTCAACTTTTTCACTGAAACATCTTCCATTCAGCAGTTTACTTATTTCCTTACTGTTAAACCTTAGGTTCCTGCCAATTACCTCTTACTATAAAGCTGCAGAGAACTTCTTAACATTCATTATAATTTTCATCATTTTTAGACAGAGTCCTCAAAGACTCACTTGTCTTTGAAACTCACTGTTGTGAAGCTCTTTGATGTACCCTACTGAAGAGAACACTTTAAACTCCCCAGCTACCTTGAGGGGTTTTATTAATGGTTCTAAGACACTGCTGTTGACTTCCCATCAACTAGCTTTAACATGAGCTCCCTGGAGGACAAGCAAGGCCACTTTGGGACAGAATGACCAAGCACCAGCTAGGTACATTTAGGGTCTTCATAAGTAGGTCATCGTTTTATTTTCTCTGAAAGATTTTATTTATTTATTTGATGGCGGGGTGGGGGGGTTGGTGGTGGGGGGCAGGGTGGGCAGGAGCATAAGCGGGGGGAGGGGGGGGGAGCAGGGAGCCTGATGCAGGGCTAGATCCCATGACCCTGAGATCATGATCTGAACTGAAGGCAGATGCTTAACCAACTGAGCCAGCCAGGTGCCCCAGTAGGTAGGACATCATTGTCGTTCAAAATTTAGTTTTTACTGGTGCTACAGTCATCAATGCTTTCAAAAGGTTTGGTACAAATACATTTGTAAGCGCAATGTATATTTTATTACATCATCTAAAAAGGAATCAACTTTATGCTACAGATTAACCAGCTAAAACTCGACATTAGTTGTTGTTGTTTCTTAACCAGAGGACTTCCTTTAACAAGTAATTTTTTAACCTTCTCTTCCAACATGGAAACAGGCCAGAAATACCCATGTTATTAACATGATAGCACCTGGCTTATTCAGAAATCAAACTTCTGTGGAGTTTAATCATCCAGACCAGTGATTTCTTTAATGAATATTCACCAAGCCCCTATTATTTGCTAGGCACTGTTCTACCACTGGGGATACAGTCATGACCAAAACAGACAAGAAACTTTCCTTCACAGAGTCTATGTTCTAGTGTGAGGAGAAGGATAATAACGAAAATTAAGTAGACCCCATGTAAGTAAGGTTAAAAAGTGATAGATGCAACAGAGAAAAAAATAAATAAATCAGAAAAAGTGAGAGCAATGCCAGGCAGATGGAGGGTTACACGTTTCAATAGGGCCATGAGTGAGGACTTTACTGAAAAGGGGACAGTTGGGTAAAACCTTAAATAGGTGATAGAATGAAGCATGTGTGAATCTAAGGGAAGAAATGCATATCAAGGGAAGTGACAAGTGCCAAAAAATACAATAGAATTGGGAATGACTGTGTGCAAGAAAGAGCAACGAAACTCCAATTTAGCCTAGATTTTAAGGTGAGCCCTTGTAGAATGTATCTAGGTGTCTGTTAGCAAGTCACTCAGCATCTTGAAGTTCAGCCTGGGGAATGAAATCATGTCTGAGTTTCTTACGTACTCTATTTGCTAATAACGGAGTCCTTAAGAGGTTAGATGGCATTTGGTATATTTATTTCATGAGGCATAAAAATACACAGTGCATTCAAGAAAACTCTCCATTGCAAATACTTACAGTAAAAGGGTTCAGTGCTTAAATGTTAAACCTCAATAATCTAAAAAACAAAATTACACCCAATACCTCATTCCCTGAAACTGATCGATGAGAATGATAAGAGCCAGAAGTGTGAAGGGGTGCTACAGTAACAAATTTCACTTTTCATGTATAGAGCCACCAACAATTTCACTGAAGTTCCTATTTAGTTTGATATGATGCATCATTTCAACACGTGTTGTGGTGTGCTCTGTCTGCATTTTTATTTTATTTTTTTTTTAAGATTTTGTTTATTTGAGAGAAAGCAAGAGAGAGAACTTGGGTGTGCACATGAACAGAGGAGGGAAGGGGCAGAGAGAGAGAAGCAGACTCTCCACTGAGCAGGGAGCCTGATGTGGGGCTCAATCCCAGGACTCGGGGATCATGACCTGAGCCAAAGGCAGACGCTAAACCAACTGAGCCACCCCGGCGCCCCACTGTCCATGCATTTTTTTAAAACTCTGCAATATCTGATCATAATTTATTTACTGCCAATTGAAATAGGAGGTTGAATTCAAGTTAGGAGACCAACATCCCATAGAAGAGAGCAAGGTAATATGTTCACTGTGTTAAATTTATGATTTGCCATGGGCTTTTTTACATTTCCTTAAAAAAAAAAAACTGCATAGAAACACAAAAGGAATAGATATGTATGTCAACACAAGAGATGGTTTCCTGTATATTTACTTGATTTGGGTGAACTTTGGTGGTGTCACAGAGGAAAAATTTCCTCTGCCCTTCAAGCTGGAATTAAATTGATATGAGACACATTACAGGAGAAAATCAAACAATGCTGTAGGTACAGGGAATCCACACAGACATGGAAATTCCAAAGACAGACTATATGAGCTAAGGAGAGAGGTAGGAGTCTGAGGATACAAGGGGGAGAATGACCAGGAGCAAGGAGGTATGTGGAAAACAAAGGTTGCCCTATTACTTAGAGTTCTTAGGTAAAGTAGAATCTCTGTTGATAGCTCTCTTTCTGATACAAGCAGGCAGTTGTGGGGAGGTAGTGAGCTTTTCCTGAAACTGCTGGGGTTTAATTGCTTTTTGGTCAGAATAATGTTCATGCCAAAGTGGCCTGTCTTGAGGTGGCCTGCCCTGAGCTCCCACGATGGTTAAAAATCCACAGGCCTTAGACAGTCTGCATGGATAGCATCTCATAAGGGAAAGGAAGAGCTATATTTTTAGAATCTTCTCAGCTGCTTTGGGTTAATTTCTAAATTTTTATATTTGGTTCTAGTTTACAGCTGTTTCTAGGAAAGAGACACACTTTCTTCTTCTCCAGATGGAAATGACTTTTTTTTCCATTTTTATTGAACCAGATCAGACTGAAACAGATTAGCTTATCAAGAGCCATTTAGGGAAGGCATGGTCATCACGTGCTACTACGTAAGCACAAGCATTAGGAAGGCACCACAAAGAATAGTTTGCAAGTTCAGCTCTAAGTGAAATGAATGAGATTCAAGGTCATTTATTACTGATGCTCTGCCCAATGCTGCTAACCTGGAAAGTAAATTACTTTTGTCACTGTAAACTGAGGTGTGTTTTGTATTTTGCCAGGTGTTTCCCAATAATGATAGGCTAAGTTGATCTCAAATCAATTAAAATTTTATATAACAAGTGAATCTGTATTAACAAAAATTGTACAACTTACCTCCTCCTATTTAACTGAACTATTGTGGTTTCATTCCTTGGTGAATCACAGGTAGAAACTATATTAGATGAGTGTCACATAAAGGAAACTTTATTTGCAGCAAAGGAGATCACATGGAGTTACTTCCAAAGCTGTGACTCCCTGAGCAAGGGTAGGTAGGTTCCTTTTATTTAGGGAATGAATTTATGAGAATGAATATTTAACAAGGGGATCCTTGTCACCATTTGTAGAGGGACCCGTAAGGTCACACAGGTATCTTAGGGAAACATGGCTGTATATACACTGTACCTTATGGAAATGAGGCTTGTATTCCTCCTTGAAAGGGGGGTGAGTGTTTTATTCTCATAATGAGGTCAAGGTAAATGTCGGTCACTCCATGGGTCACTCCGTGGTTTGTGCAGGCATGAATGCCAACTGGTCTGGGTGGTCTGGGCCACCGAACTCTTTGTCTAGACCATCCTTCTTGCTTGAAGGGTCATTTTGGTTTCCATCATGGGATGCTATGCTATTGGGTCTTTTGCCTGAGTTAAGAGATAAACTGGAGGGGCGCCTGGGTGGCTCAGTAGGTTAAAGCTTCTGCTCAGGTCATGATCTCAGGGTCCTGGGATCGAGCCCTGCGTTGGGCTCTCTGCTCAGAGGGGAGCCTGCTTCCCCTCTCTCTCTCTGCCTGCCTCTCTGCCTACTTGTGATCTCTCTCTCTCTCTCTGTCAAATAAAATAAATAGAATTTTTAAAAAAGATAAACTGGAAAAAAGATCTTAAGGAAAAATATGGGACAAAAGTCTGTGAGTACAAACAGGGGGGCAGTAAAGATCAGGTCTTAGAGTCCTGCTGATGACCTCATGGAGAAGGGAGGGAGTATGAGGGAACTTTTTTGAATACTTACTGTGCTCCATATTCTGGGCTACAAAGTTAAATACACCATATCTTCCTTTTTTTTTTTTTTCTTTCTTAGATTGTATTTATTTATTTGTCAGCACAAGCAGGAGGAGTTGCAGGCAGAGGGAGAAGCAGGCTCCCCACTGAGCAGGGAGCCTGACATGGGGCTCATTCCCAGGACCCTGGAACCATGACCTGAGCCAAAGGCAGGCACTCAACCGACTGAGCCATCCAGGCATCCCAAAATATCCATTTAATTTAACCTTAATACAGTATATTGTTATTCTTATATTTAAACAGGGAACTCAGCCTCAGAGAAGTCATACAGCCAATGCATAGTAAAATCTCCATACCTCTCCCAAAGAGAGCATGCTGACTTCCCTTATCTAGCCAGATGGCACTGATATAATATGCCTTTGGTGTTAAACCCAAGAGTAACAGTGTGGTTGCAGTAGAATTGGGATGGACCCAGGAAACAGGTCTGTACACCTGAGGCACGCTCTGCTTCCACACTGCTTGGGCAGCAAGCTGTTTCAGGCGGAGTCTCCCTGTGGCTGAGCCACCCCTATAATTCATATCTTAATGACAGTTATTATTATTAATAATGATGCCCTGGGAAGTAACAAAATTCTCAGACTCCTGAGACCAAATGCGAAGTGATACATGTATTTTGTGGGCTATTCTAGGACTAAGATCAAGGAAAAGATGTTTGCATCCCTTTCTTAAGAGATAGTTTCACTGACTGGTCTGTATCATACCCCAGAAGGTCACTGTGTAACCACAGAATCAGAAATAGGGCAATAGGCACTTCTAACTGGATAACAGTCAAACTAGAAGCATATGGTATGATCTCCTGGTGCTTTTTCCAATCTGAACAACCAGAATATCAGAGCTCCTTCCTCTAGATGATGTATAGATTCATAAATTCTTATTCTCTCAACTATTCTCTCTCTTTTTTTTAACCTTCTGGTAATACTCAACCCCTAAGTATTTATTACCCAGTAGATTAAGTATTTTACTCTGAAAAACACAAAAACTTGCAAACTCGGGAAAGTAGATTTGGCTTCATTATTTTCTTGGTGTGGCACATTTAATCTTCTTTACTTCCTGTTCAGAATGGCTTGTGAGAATCTGGACACCTCAAAGTGAGATGGCTAGGGCTGTTGTGTAACTCTTTTAGCCAAAAAGCCACCAACTCACCCCTAGAATATTTTTCAACAGTTTAGAAGCCTTACCCTAGCATTTGTTAGGCTGAATTCATCTTAAGCTAACTAGTGTGTACATCTTTTTGCGGGGGGATGGTAGAGGTCAAGAGGAATCAGTTTGAGAACCATCTTTGCCTTTTATGAAACAGAAGCATTGTTGAAGCCACACGGACCTGACAGTGAGTTTTTTGTTGTTGTTGTTGTTGTTGTTTGTTTGTTTGTTTTAAGATTTTATTTATTTGACAGAGACAGAGATCACAAGTATAGAAGCAGGCAGAGAGAGAGAGAAAGAGAGAGAGAGGAGGAAGCAGGCTCCCTGCTGAGCAGAGAACCCATTGCGGGCTCCATCCCAGGACCCTGAGATCATGACCTGAGCTGAAGGCAGAGGCTTTAACACACTGAGCCACCCAGGAGCCCCCTGACAGTGAGTTTTGACCTAACCTTGTCACTGCAGAAAGTCTGGACGAGCAAGCACTCTCTTGACACTAAGACTCACTTACCACAACAAGGAAGCAGATTCGGAGTTACTCATCTTGTGGCTGCCTGTATTGGGCTATTTTAGGGATGGGACTGCTTGAATCATAGCAAGAGATTGTTTCAAATCAAAGTAACAGTTTTCTAAAAATACTCCTGATTTCCTTGGTAACTGAAAATGTCAGTTTGAAGAGTTTTGGTGGTCATGTAAAGAATCCAAGGACTATCCTATATGTATAAGCGAATGAATGAATGGACGCCTGCATGCATGAATGAATGAATAAGGTTAGGGTTAGATTAATGTTCTATATACAGTTGTGTTAATTTGTAATTGCCAGTTATAATTGGACGTGGGTGCAAAATGCCATCGGTAGAAAATAAAGATTTAAATGCAGGAAGCTTTTAATTTTGATATTTGTGTTCTGTTGAGAATGACCGTGTCACAGTCTAAAAGTAAAGTGAAAAGGACCTCTGGAGTCAGAGAATCAAGACCTGAACCAATTACGTGACCATAGACCAGTCACTTTACCCGCTGTGGAACTGTTATCACATTGGTAACAACAGCAATTCTCACCCAAGTTCCTGCATATATCAAATGAAATGTATGGATAAAATGCTCAGTGCCATGTAGAGGGCACACACTTGACTTTGGATGGGGTCGTCACTGTCTCCCCATACATACTCCAGGCCTCAGATGTCCTTTCTGTCATTTTCCCTCTGGTTGTCTTATTCAATGCTAAGTCTCTAAACCCTAGAATTGCATTGCTTCTTAGTGCACAAGAAGTAATTGTGGAGCACAGGAAAGCAGGTGGGTTAGGTGGTGATCTCATTCAGTTTGCCCAGTGTTTGTGTGTGTCTCTCTCTCTGCCTGGTCCTTTCACATTGATAACTCAGTAGCACTGACTACCCCATTCTTGGTTTCTGTTTTATTCCTGGATTATAGTCTCATGGCTCAGCCGTCTGGGTCTCAGACACTAGAGCCCCCAGTCAAACCCATCACCTTCTCCCGTCTCCAGATCTGCCCTGGTGCTCCATGATAAGGCACAGCTGTACTCTATGAGGACAGAGGACACTGTCATCCTCAAACCACCAATGGTGAGGATTTCAGAGTGTGATCATCAGTGGTGTACTCTTGATCAAATTCTAGTCTCCCTTTTCCAGTACATAAAGTATTTTACTCCCCTAGCTGCCCTGAGTTAGCTGTGGCCACATGAGATGATTTGGCCAAGGACATGTGAACATGATGGCTGTGTGGCTTCTGTGCCAAGCATTCAGAGCCAGAGAAGAGTTGGACAAATTCCTTTTCTCATCTCGGTGAATACAGAAGCAAATAGCTTAGTGAGAAACCTTAGTATCGCCATTGCCAGGGGTGATATTCACTTGATCAAGTCTGAAATAGTGGAAGCCTGCCCAGCTGTGTTGTTTCCTGTCTGCTCCAGCCTTATCAGGGAAGCTGGGGCTCCACAGGGACAGGAAGTCAGGGCTCCATCATCGGAAGCTCCAGACTCAACCCCAACTTTCCCTTCCAGTCCTAAAATTGAGCAAGAGTCTTCCTGATGCAGATATTTAATCTAGAAAAGGAGTAATCTCTGTGTGATTTAAGAACAAAGCCAACACCCAAATAATTACCAAGTAGGATGATATTTTTATATATGGACTATCTCAGAGATTACCAAAGAGAGGAATTTAAATCCAACTTCCCAAATAAATACAACTTCCAAGGCACGACTTGTAATTTTACATTTCTAGATTAGATTTAAAATTTATAAAAAGCTTTTGAAAGATGGGAGAGGTACAAGATCAGAAACCTCAGCACAATCACATAGAGATAAATGCCAAAGGGTAAAAAAAAGAAACTCACAAGTTTTACAAAATACACACTTTCACAAAGCTTGAAATGAACACTTGAACACTTGTCCCTATTTTTGTACCTTTTCTATTAAGCATAAACTGCAAAATAATTTTAAAAAACAATTTGATAAGTAAATGAAAACCACATGCAGTGCTAGGCTTTTCCTGTTTTGTCCCAACCTGTACAGCCTTAACAATGTCAGATGACCTCTACCATCCTCTCTCTCCTACCTAAAATGGGTGTTGGAACCAGATGCTCTCCAGAGCCTTATAATTCTAATAGCCTCTTGTCATTCCAAGTGAGTCAGAACATACTCTGTCATAGGACAGAGAACATTTAAACCAGTACATTTTTCAAAAATAAATGTATTGATTCACTTCTGTCTGACTCAAGACATTTTTTTGAGTTAGGTTATGACAAGAAACAAAGAAGGCAATAACACTGAAATAAACTGGGTACAAAGAAAATACAAGAATACAAGTACACTCACTGAAAGGATAAAGGAAGCTGTGACTACATATTAAGTGGCTGAAAGCCATGGCAAAAAGTTCACTAGGAGAGTTGTATAGCTTTCCTCGTATTAAAGTCTTAAAGAAAAAATTTTCTATGTAACACATTTTAAAAAGAGAAATTGGATAATATTTTTGGTAGACTCCATTATATCAGCTTTCCTCCTACAAAGTGAGAAAAAGCAAAATGGTAAATGGGCAATGTTTCTGAATAGGCAATTCACGGTAAGAAAACCTTAAAAGGGTAATAATTATTAAGGGAGGGTCAAACTGTATAGAAATCAAGAAAATACTAATTAAGCCACCAGTAAAATGCTAATCTATAATCATAACACTGACCAAAACTAAAAAGTCATACAATACCAAATGCTGGTGAAGATGAAGAAAAATGGGAGACCCTAATGAAGTTATTTGGGAAAAGAATTTCACTGAATTTATTGAAATTAAATATGTACACCTCTAACAATCAAGCACACACAAGCAATTGTGCTTTGGGATAGTTTTTCAGTTAATCAGGTACTCAAGGAAAAAGTGTAGTGATATTCCTGACAGCTGCTATCATTGGTAAAGTTACCAATGTACAAATAGGCTGGCATATTATGGAGTATAAAGCCAGTAACTTAGATGTATATGCAGTAACATGAGATCTCTAAAAACCATGTTGAGTGGAAAAAGTTCGAAAGATATTTATACCACAGTATCATTTATGGAAATTAAACATACTCCGTGCCAAAATCGTTCAGAGCTTCTGTGTGTGTGTGTGTGTGTGTGTGTGTGTGTGTGTGTGTGTGTAAAAGTAGAAGAAAAGAACATACTTTAAATATATCATAAAAATGGTCTAAGTGGGAGGGGGGGTGGCATGATTAGTGACCGCCGATAATAGAGAAAGAAGTTGAACTGCAGGGAAGTATATAAAAGGGCATTTTGTGGATTGGTAATGTTGTAAATTCAAGTCTATGATCATCTTAAACTTGCTTATCTGAGGTGCATATTTTAAAAAATTAAAACTTTAAAAAGTTGAGAAAAACAAAATTAAGAACATTTGAAAAACAACCATAGAAACACCAGCTCTATTCAAGAGCCTTCACGAAAGCTGGGCTTGAACCTCACTCACACACACAGTCAAGTTCCCATGGTTTCGAGGGTTGGGCATTCTCACTTGGGGAAAGCAAAGGCCATAAAAACTGGCTGCAGCTGTAGTAGTTGAGGGTCGACAGTGTACCTACTTCATGCCAGGGTCCCCTGCCCCAGCACAGGATGGGGCATGACACCATAGGCAAGTGTGTAGAATGAACAAACTCATACTTTCAAAAGAAGTAATAGTCTTGTGGTGAAGCCTTGGGACAAATCTGAACACATGAGAGAGGTTTTTCCATTAAGTAAACAGTGAGGGTTGTATCAGTAGCATTCAGTCCTGCAGATAAGGGGCTCATCATCACCATCCCTGTAACTGGTGACCAGTGCTATTGTTTGGGCCTTGATTTATATTACCTTTAAAATCTTTCAGTCTAGGAATACAGGTTCTTTTCTTCCTTTAGACTGAAGCTGGACTCAGAGCAAGTTTAGCCACACAATAACTCCATTAATGCTGAAAAAGAAAAAGAAAAAAAAAAAGGAATGGGCCTATTTTAAGACTTTATCATTCTCACACTTGAAAATAGAGTGCAGATTACTGGCAGTAGTAGGAAAGGTAAAAAATCAACAAAATTGTTAAGTGAAGTCACATTGCTGTATCAACAATTATCTTTTATCCCTAGCTTTAAAAAAATTGTATTGTGTGCCTTGTTAGTATCTGTCTGTAAAAAATAATGTTAAGTTTTCCATTATTACTTTTGCATTACTTTGGATTATTCTAAATTTCTTTCAGGGCTGATTCATGCATCAGACCTGTGTCTTGGCAAAATTAAGCACTTCTTCCCTCTAATGCAGGAAACAGACCTATTACTGTGCCTCTGCCTTCCCCCATCACTTTAATGATACCCTGTTTAGGAGTATTTTAACAGGGACCATGAGAAGAGCTAATCTTAAAACAAATGGTATATAATTTACTTTGGCAGAAAGTCAGGTTTTGGGGGAGAGGCACATGTGTGTTGGTGGGTGTGCAGGTGGGTTCCCGTGGGTCTCCTGTCCTAGATCCCCTGCACAGACATAATCAGGGATACTGGCTAACTGGTCAGTCCTGCAAGATAGAAGCATCTAATTTAATTACACTTATATGGTGTAAAAATGCCAGGAAGAGACCTGACTATCCTTTAAGCTAAAATAAACTAATTCATGAGGTGGCCAAAAAGTTAGGTTTGTACTTGTAGACAGAATATTCTTCCCCAAATACTTTGAATGGAAGTTGAATGGAAGAGTTAAACATGCATGCTTGAAAAATACCCATTTTACATAATAAAATTAAAAGCATTTCTTATTTGAAGAAACGAGTTGCTCTCGCATAGAAATCAGTTCTAAATACATTTAATATGTTTACATTTTTAAAAAATAGTTTATTTGAAATATTGGGATTCTTTTAAAATACATGGAGATGCCAGGAGCTTGGTGGATCTCCATAAAAATGATTTAATCTTTATAGGAACAGATTGGTGAGTCATATTGAAAATTTTTCGTTAGCACATTGAATTTATGCATTTTTGCGAGTGTCATGAGAGCTTAAAGATAGTTAATAAATTATATTTAAGTCTTTCACTGGATAAATCTTGAGCAACAGAAATGCTTGTGGACTATTAAACAATCTGCTTTAGTTTGAAGACCCCTGAGAAAAGGTGAAGCATCTTTGCAGTTACCATATAAGTCCATGGATAAAACTTCAGTGCAAGCATCTTATTTTCATCCCTTTTTTCTTTTTCTTTTTCTAAGGTGGATGTTGGGTAAAGTAAGGGGCATTATCTAATGCAGGAAAGTGTGATGTTGGGGAAATGTCTCTGTGATTAAATAGTTGGCTGCAGGGTGAGGGGGTCCTGACACTCAGAGGAAGGTGCTAGATCGTTAGATTGTGCTCAAAAATGACCTTCAAAAGGAACTTTAGGTGATGATTATGTTAGTTGAAAAGGGCTCCATGCAAAAAGAGTCATTAATTTTGGGAAGATTCAATCAATGATGCTTTTCACTTCACTCTGCTGCTTCACGAAAGACTGAATTTTAAAGGTGGGGGGGTAGGGATTGGGTGGCTGAGTTATGGACATTGGGGAGGGTATGTGCTATGGCGAGTGCTGTGAAATGCGTAAGCCTGATGATTCACAGACATGTATCCCTGGGGCAAATAATACATTATATGTTAATTTAAAAAAAAAAAAGACTGGATTTTAAAGATGTGAAATTTCCTATCAGACTCACGTAGTGGAATAATCGCTATTTTACAGTATGGCAGAGGGGGGACTCACTTGAACCTTGATTCCCTACATCAGAGTCCCTTTTGGAACTCTTCCTTCTACTTTTCCCCCAAGGGAATCATTTTAATGACTTAATGAAGTGACAGAGTCACAATACAGATATCTGAACTGGAAGTTCTTTGGGTTTCTACATGGTCTGTTATAATTCTGTATTTTCCTGTAGCCTTGTTTAACTCCCTTCTGATGAAATTTAAATCCATTGCTTATCATTCTTCCCTCATAATAACCACTCTTCATTCAACAAATATTTATTAAGTGTCCCTTATATACAAATTATGTCAATTACTCTTTCTTACATATATTGTTAAACTTGCCAGTTTTTTTTTTAAAGATTTTTATTTATTTATTTGTCAGAGAGAGAGAGAGAGAGAGAGAGAGAAAGAGTGAGCACAGGCAGACAGAGTGGCAGGCAGAGGGAGAAGCAGGCTCCCCACAGAACAAGGAGCCCGATGCGGGACTCGATCCCAGGATGCTGGGATCATGACCTGAGGCCGAAGGCAGCTGCTTAACCAACTGAGCCACCCAGGCATCCCTAAACTTGCCAGTTTTAAATAAAAATAGACAAACTTGCTAGTTTTAATGGATGCTATAATGAGCCATCCAAATACCCCTTTAGAACCAAGGTCTTTATTCCACTCCATGGTGAGAGTGTTGGCATGATGCCTCTCAGCCACATTCCTTCTGGGGAATCGCCTTTCACTGAAAGCACCAGCCTCACTCAAGACTGTGCTTCCTTTCCAGGGCAGTCCACATCCAATGCCTGGTCAGTGATGGGGATACAAAGGCCCAGCCCCTTTCCTTAATTTCAGAAAATTCCAAAGAGCCATCCCACTCCAAAATTCAGCATTTTCCTTCCTCACCCAATCCTTCTTCCCTTGCTACTTTAGTGGTAGTTTTCCCCAGTGCACCCCCCGCCACTGACTCTCCAGTTCTCAAATCCCCATCTCAGAGTCTGTCTCCAGAGAACCCAACCTAAGACAAGAAAAGCCATAGGGCATCACCTATCAACCATTCTTGACAGTCCTCTCTGTTGTTTCCATCATCTCTGTTAGTAGCCAGAGCAGCACTGTATTTCTGGTTACCAGAATTTCCACTGCTTATCAGATGCTCGCCATTAAGCAGTCATATTGCTGCTGCTTCATTATCAGCACTTGCATCGTTATTCCTACAAAGAAACATGAATTCACATTATCTTTTCATTATTGATGTCTAGTGTTGGTAATTCAGATTGTCAGTGTGTTGTATTATATAAGACAATATTGAGTAGGTACTGACATATTCATCTTTTAAGCAGATGATATAACATGGTATCAGTAAATATAGGACAGTACTGTAAATATATTTTCTCTCCTTTCTGATTTTCTCTTCACTACTTTATTGTAAGAATAGAATATATAATAGCTCTCCAAAATATGTGTTAATAGACTGTTGATGTTATTGGTGAGTTTTCTGGTAGGCTATTTTTGGGAGTCAACAGTTAAATGCAGATTTTCCACTGCACACAGAGCTGATGCTCCTAATCCTCACATTGTTCAGGGCTCAACTGTACAAATAAACCTACTGAAAACATAATGTGCTACACCAGAAAGCTGAGTCATTAGATGAGTCAACTGAAAATACTCTGCTGGACCAGTTAATGATTGTTTGCTTTTTTTTTTAAGATTTTATTTATTTATTTGAGAGAGAGTGCACAGTGGGAGAGTGAGAGGGAGAAGCAGACTCCCCACTGAGCAGAGTGGCCGATGCAGGACTCCATCCCAGGACCCTGAGGTCATGACCTGAGCTGAAGGCAGATGGATGCTTAACCAACTGAGCCACCCAGGTGCCCAATGATTTTTTTGCTTAAAACAAACAAACAAGGGGCACCTGGGTGGCTCAGTGGGTTAAAGCCTCTGCCTTTGGCTCAGGTCGTGATCCCAGGGTCCTGGGATCGAGCCCCGCATCGGGCTCTCTGCTCAGCGGGGAGCCTGCTTCCTCCTCTCTCTCTGCCTGTCTCTCTACCTACTTGTGATCTCTGTCAAATGAATTAAAAAAAAAAAAAAAAAAAAAAAAAAATAACCTAGCATAGAGAATCCTTCTTTTCACCCTCTTTAAGTATAATGTGGATATTGGTGGACATACTGGCATGCCACCAGTTAGACTGCACAGTAAAATCCAGTAATTTCATTGTTGTTTTATGGCTAGCATCTGAGAAGCAGTGCAAATTTTGGTAACCAGAAATACAGTGCTGCTCTGGCTACTAACAGAGATGATGGAAACAACAGAGAGGACTGTCAAGAATGGTTGACAGGTGATGCCCTATGGTTTGAGGGATTCTCTTCTAGAAAACTGACCATGCTTTTCATAGAGTATTGTGTGTAATAAGCCTTAGAAGTCCTTAAGAAGACTGCTCTAGAGGCTAAATTAGAGATGTGTTTGAAGGCACGTAGACCACTTGACACCTTCAGTGTTGAACTCATGGAGGCTCTGACCGGGCAGTTGTGTTGTCCAAGATCAAAAGTACTTTAAAAGACAGTATTTTTTGAAACAAGATGGGATCCGGAGGGAGACAAACCATAAAAGACCCTTAATCTCACAAAATAAACTGGGGGTTGCCGGGGGAGGGGAGGGGGGTAGGGAAAGGGTGGCTGGGTTATGGACATTGGGGAAGGTATGTGCTATGGTGAGTGCTGTGAAGTGTGTAAACCTGGCGATTGACAGACCTATACCCCTGGGGCTAATAATACATTATATGTTAATAAAAAATAATTTTTTTTAAAAAAGAGTATTTTTTTTACTGGCAAGGTACTTTCTGACTTCAGAAGATAGCACTGATAGATCCATTTCCAAAAAGGGTTCTCATTGTCTACAACTTCTTGTTGTACAACCAAAACTCTGGCAGTTGGTGTTTATCTTTTCCCTTCAAAGCTGGAAAGTTAGCAACTTTAGAGATGAGGGCAGTACTGGTCATAAACCCAACTGCATTTGCGCAAAGCCGTAGAGGTTGCCTATCCGGTTCTTGCCTTAAAACTGGTGCTTACTTCTCTCCCTTACCAATACATTTTTTGTGTGTGGCATTTTTTTTTTTTTTTTTTTCAGAACAGAGTACTTTTGTCTGCCTTGAAAACCTGTTTAAGCAGATATCCTTTCTTGTCAATGGTTTTCTTCATGGCATCTGGGAACTCATCTGCTGTCTCTTGGTTGGCAGAAGCTGCTTCTCCTGTTTTCTTGACTTTTTTTTTAAGCCAAACCTCTCTTTAAAATTTTCAAACCATCCACTGCTGGCATTAAATTCTCCAGCTTTAGATCCTTCGCTTTCCTTTTGCTTTAAAGGGATGCCTTTCTTAGAACAATCCTGCATATAAAAATAAATGAGCTGCAATTTCAGGTCAAAAATGTATTTCACAAAAAGTGCAAGGTTTTCACTCCTGCTGGTATAGCTACAACAGCTTCTGAATTTTCTTTTCTTAAAACGGTCCTGGGGCTCCTGGATGGTTCACTCAGTCAGGTGGTGGACTCTTGGTTTTGATTCAGGTCATAATCTCAGGGTCCTGGATGGAGCCCTGCCTTGAGACTTCATGCTCAGCTGCAGAGTCGGCTTCCTCCTCTCTCTCCCTCTGCTCCTCCCCCAACAGCACACACACATTTTCTCCCCCATGGGCTTTCTAAAATAAATCAGTCTTTAAAGAAATGGCCCTTACACTGGGCTCATTTATCTTGAACTGGAGGGCAACCACAGCCACAGACCTTGATCTAAAGTACTTATCAAACTACTCAAGTTTTTCTTGTAATGTCAGGATTTCTCTGCGCTTCCTGGGAGCACTTCCGGCATCACTAGTGGCATCTCATAGGAGTCCTGTGTAGTTATTCAAGGTTTTTGGTATTACACTAAATGTGATGAACAATACGTGAGAACCAGGAGACATCCCTTTTTACTGTGATACTTAATTTACTAGCCAGACTAACTGCTCCTCTGGAGAGGATTAGCGTCCTACAGTGTTTTAAGCAGATACTCACAGCACTAGAGCTCACAGAGGCAACTGGAAGAGGCCACGGAATTGTTTTAGTAGTACAGTATGGACTACATTAATTTTAGGCAGTTACTTACTACTGCATTTTTACATTTGATTCCATCTCTCTTGACTGCAGATGGTACCATATAGTGTCTGTATGTGCATAAGTTTTGATAAATTCTAACTTTTTATATTTTATGTATTCGTGACATACCTTTTTCTCAATCTTTTTTTATATTTCTAGGCTATACAGTTCATCTGCAGGGTTTTGTTTTTGTTCTTTTTCAAATTGTCACAAACCTGAAAAAAATTCCAATACATTTATTCAGAAAAATCTGCATATAAATGGATCTGTGAACCTGTGCAAAAGTGTAGAGTGTTTCACCAATCAGCGGAGCAAATACTCAGTACTAGCAACGCAGTTCCCCTGAGCACCTGTGTTTACAATGTAGAAGATCTGCTTTGGTGATGCCTCAGACATCGCGCCTTATACTTAACTCCAAGCTGGTTCACGAGAGTACGAGAGTCCTCCTAACTGAGGAGAGAACAGTTTCAGCAAGGTCACTCCTGGCTTGATCTGTAATCTCTGGTTACACTGGGGTTGCAGAAGCAGCCTATAGGTGTCTGGAAAATTAAAGACTTTCTTTTGTTGCTTTTTAGAAATAATTATTTTTGTCCCTGGACCCGAGGGAAAACAGTATTCAGTCCCAGAATCTTCCTATATTCTTTCTCACTATTCAGTTATGTTTATCAAATATTTATTAAACATCATTAACTCCTATGAGCGTCCTGGGTTACGTACTTGGGATAGATCAGTCAACAAAATGGGCACAACTCGTGCCCCTAAGTTAGTACCTTTGTTCGCGCTCTTGAACCTATTGCCTGCCTAGAGGAAGAGACAGAGAAGCTGGGAAAGGATGTGGTGGATGATCTGTAACATATTTTCAGGTTTTCTGCACACACAGGCCTTCTTTTAATTCTCTTTTCATTCATTTGCCTATATTATATGGCCACTTTTAGTTTAACTACCAAAATGTGATTTTTGGATGAGATTCAAACTGAAAATTGTTAGCCCTTTTTCATCATCTGTAAATATTCCTGGAGTGATAAGGGGCAGGGAAGATGAAGGGAGGAAATACTTACTCAGCATTTAGTACACTCCCTGGGCATGATATATAATATAGGGCATTGAATCCACAAAATGATTCTGGGAGTTGGATACAGTGGTTATCTTTATTCAGTGTATGTGAAAACAGACAGAATTTGCAAAACTTTCTAAAGATCACACTAATAGTAAGTGACTGACCAGGACTGAATCTGGATTTACCTGCATCATCCTAACCATGCTGATTCTGCAGGTAGAAACGTCACACAAAGGCCTACTTAACCTATCATTATACCCAGAGCTGGAGAAGCAATTTCCCTAATTCAGTAAACATTTTAAATATTTTGGAATGAATGCATTTAAGACAAATTTGAACAACAGAACTTGGTGGGTGTAAGAAACTCAGAAGAAAAGTATTGCAAAGATTGGTGTAGGGACACCGGCTGGCTTAGTGGTTAGAGCACGTAACTCTTGATCTCAGGGTTGTGAATTCAAGCTCCACACTGGGCATAGAGACTGGTGTAACACTTGAGGCCTTCTCCATGGAGACTGCCACACGTCAGCTCACAGGTCATCTTTAAGTATGAACTCTGGCTATATTTCCTTACACATGTGCTCACCTCAGATTCTTCACACAGAAGCTTCTCCAAGAGAACTACAGAGAAGTTTCTGTGTAACCTGCTCCTCCATCCACCTCTGTCTCATATATCTTTGAGATGGGAGTCATTGCACACTTAAATATCAGTCGAGGGGGCTCGGGCAAAGATTGAAGACTCCAAGAAAGCCAGATCATTGGCAGCCATCTTTGTAGACCTGTGAATCTTGTTTTAGAGAAGTTATTTGAACCAATGGTTTGTTTCTATTAAGAAGAAACAAACTCTGAAAACTACTGTAAATTTACACTGGTTTTCTTTAAAAAAAAAAAAAAATTTCATGTTCTGTGTATATATTTAAGCATCTATAAAATTAAAGTCTTAAAGTGCTGGTTTCAGCCCGTCAGTAACAAATGTGGTTGGACCAGCCCTTGTGGTTCCTATTACGATTGCACGGTGTCCTTCAGCAAAACCATCAGGAAACTATTAAAAAATAGAGGTTCATTACTTAAAAGACCTGGCAATGACGCAGCATACCTGCGGCTACACAGGGAGGTTTGCAGATAAAGGGAGAGCATGCAGAAGGTGGGGGTTCTGCTTTTATTGGGGCCGAGGGGCAGGGCCTACAGTTTTAGGGGCTCACTCTTCATCGGTGAATTTAAAGCATGAGACAAGATCAGTTATCAAATCAACCAAAATCTCTAAAACAAAGGAGCGTCAGTGGGGCGAGGCAGCCTGGCTCTATCTAGTCCTGTGGCTGATGTGTGCTTATATTGGAGATCATCATCTTTGAAGTGGATGCTGTGGTAATTAAAGCTTTAAATCAGGCACTTGCATAAGGGAAGAAAGAAAGAAAAAAGAACTGTCAGGGCTTTATAATACAATCTACCCTATAGCGCCTAGGTAGTTGATAAACTCAAAGTCAGGGGTAGGGCGTGTTGTAACTCAGAAAGTAAGGATAGATCAAAGTAGGATTATAGGAGCAAATCCTATAATAATTACTTAAGCAGTAGTCTGAAACCCACTCAGTAGCTATTGTCCCAACCTTGAAGTGTCCCACAATGAAATGAAGTCAGTGACTTTGGAGGCCCTAGGAATCTGGGCCAAGGTTTGGGTAATACTGTGAAATATTTTAACATCGTGGGCTGTCTGGTGTAGGTAGATAGGATTCTATCCTGATTTGGTAGATCCTCACCTATCTAAAACAGTTTCTTTGTCCTCAGATTAGGTCAGTTCAGGGAAAGGTTGTGTTTCATTTCAGGAGACTTCCAAAGTTATGCCTATGTGGAATGAGTATTTGCATCAGGCATTTAATAAGAGACATTTCTGTGAAACAAAAAGCAAAGAGTAATGATTGGAGCAGATTATAATCCCAGTTTCTGAGTTCTGAAAGCCACCAGTCGAAATTTTCAGACTTCAGGCTGAAAGCGTCTTCAGATGGAGGACAGATGGCGTCATTCTGATGGAATCTGTTGGTTTGCAGTTTGAAAGTCTCTGGTGATCTTCCTGAGGGTCTGCACAGCAACAGGCATGAAGACCATCTGTATATGAGTTAGGGTGATTTCTCTGATGTCTGTAGCATGTTCTCCCCCTTTACACAGCTTTGGGAAAAGGGCAGTTTTAGTTCTTAATGTTGCAAGTCAGAAGTGGGAGGAAATTGGAAATGTTTAGAGAGTTGTAGCCAGATATTGGAGGAAACTAGTAGAATGCACCATCCAGTCCAGTTTACAGGTAGAAAACAAAACCTCAGACAGTTAAGAGCACTGGAATCTAATATCCACATGTGTGTAATTGTTTCTCCTGAAACACAATTTTTCCTCTCTACAATTACCCCTATTTCTGTCAAAGATAACCACAGTAAAACTGTGTGCAAATTTAGTCTAGGTTCAATGAACTTGACCTAATTGTTTACATTAGCGCAGCAAGAATAGCAGCTGACCATACAGAATTATTTTTTTTTAATTTTTTCAGTGTTCCAATATTCATTGTTTATGTACCACACCCAGTGGTCCATGCAATATGTGCCCCCCTCCTTAATGCCCACCACCAGGCTCACACATCCCCCCACCTTCTTCCCCTCTAAAACCCTCATTTGATTCTCAGAGTCCAGAATCTCTTGTGGTTCATCTCTCTCCGCCCACCAATTTCCTCCAATGCACTTTTCCTTTCCTTCTCCTAATGTCCTCCATGTTATTCTTTATGTTCCACAAATAAGTGAAACCATATAATAATTGACTTTCTCTGCTTGACTTATTTCACTCAGCATAATATCCTCCAGTCCCATCCATGTTGATACAGAAGTTGGGTATTCATCCTTTCTGATGGCTGAATAATATTCCATTGCATATATGGACCACATCTTTTATCCATTCGTTTGTTGAAGGGCATCTTGGCTCTTTCCACAGTTTGGCGACTATGGCCATTGCTGCTATGTACAATGGGGTACAGATGGCCCTTCTTTTCACTACATCTGTATATTTGGGGTAAATACCCAGTAGTGCAATTGCAGGGCCATAGGGTAGCTCTATTTTTAATTTTTTGAGGAATCTCCACACTGTTTTCCAAAGTGGCTGCACCAACTTGCATTCCCACCAACAGTGTAAAAGGGTTCCCCTTCCTCCACATCCTCTCCAACACTTGTTGTTTCCTGTCTTGTTGATTTTGGCCATTCTAACTGGTGTAAGGCGGTATCTCAATGTGGTTTTGACTTGAATCTCCCTGATGGCTAATGATGATGAACATTTTTTCATATGTCTGTTAGCCGTTTGTATGTCTTCTTTGGAGAAGTGTCTGTTCATGTCTTCTGCCCATTTTTTGATGTGATTATCTGTTTTTTGGGTGTTGAATTTAAGGAGTTCTTTATTGATCTTGGATATCAACCCTTTGTCTATAGTGTCATTTGCGAATATCTTTTCCCATTCTGTGGGTTGCCTCTTTGTTTTGTTGACTGTTTCCTTTGCTGTGCAGAAGCTTTTATCTTGATGAAGTCCCAAAAGTTCATTTTCACTTTTGTTTCTTTTGCCTTTGGAGACATGTCTTGAAAGAAGTTGCTGTGGCCAATGTTGAAGACTTTACTGCCTATGTTCTCCTCTAGGATTTTGATGGATTCCCCCTCATGTTCAGGTCTTTTATCCATTTCAAGTTTATCTCTGTGTATGGTGTAAGAGAATGGCCGAGTTTCATTCTTCTATACATAGATGTCCAATTTCCCCAGCATCATTTATCAAAGAGACTTTTTTCCACTGGATATTTTTTCTGTTTTGTCAAGGATAATTTGACCATAGAGTTCCGGCCCCATTTCTGGGCTCTCTACACTTCCACTGGTCTATGTGTCTGTTTTTGTGCCAGTACCATGCTGTCTTGGTTATGACAGCTTTGTAATAAAGCTTGAAATCAGACAACGTGATGCCCCCAGCTTTGTTTCTCTTTTTCAACATTTCCTTTGCAATTCAGGCTCTTTTCTGGTTCCATAGAAATTTTAGGTTTGTTCCACACTTTGAAAAATGCCAGTGGAGTTTTGATCAGGATGGCATTGAAAGTATAGATTGCTCTGGGCAGTATAGACATTTTAACAATGTTTATTCTTCTGATCCATGAGCATGGAATGTTTTTCCATATTTTTGTGTCTTCTCCAATTTCTTTCATGAGTGTTCTGTAGTTCAAGTACAGATCCTTTACCTCTTTGGTTAGGTTTATTCTCAGGTATCTTATGGTCCTTGGTGCTATAGTAAATGGAATCGATTCTCTAATTTCCCTTTCTATAGTTTCTTTGTTAGTGTATAAGAAAGCAACTGATTTCTATGCATTGACTTTGTATCCTGCCACATTACTGAATTATATGAATTCTAGTAATTTCAGGGTGGAGTCTTTTGGGTTTTCCACATAAAGTATCATGTCACCTATGAAGAGAGAGGGTTTGGCTTCTTCTTCGCCAATTTGAATACCTTTATTTCTTTTTGTTGTCTGATTGCTGTTGCTAGGACTTCTAGTACTATGTTGAACCAGTGGCAAGAGTGGGCATCCTTGTCATGTTCCTGATCTCAATGGGAAGGCTCTCAGCTTTTCCCCATTGAGAATGATATTCACTGTGGGTTTTTCATAGATAGATGTTATGAAGTTGAGGAAAGTTCCCTCTATCCCTATACTTGGAAGAGTTTTAATCAGAAATGATGCTATATTTTGTCAAATGCTTTTTCTGCATCAATTGAGAGGACCATGTGGTTCTTCTCTCTTCTTTTATTGATTTGTTCTATCACGTTGATTGATTTGCGAATGTTGAACCACACTTGCATCCCAGGGATAAATTTCACCTGGTCATGGTGGATAATCTTTTTAATGTATTGTTGGATACTATTAGCTAGGATCTTGTTGAGAATCTTGGCATCCATATTCATCAGGAATAATGGTCTGAAATCCTCCTTTTTGATGGGGTCTTTGCCTGGTTTGGGGATCAAGGTAGCTGGCTTCATAGAAAGAGTCTAGAAGCTTTTGTTCTGTTTCTATTTTTTGAAACAGCTTCAGGAGAATAGGTATTATTTCTTCTTTGAATGTTTGGTAGAGTTCCCCAGGGAATCCGTCCTGGACTCTTGTTTTTTGGGAGGTTTTTGATCACTGCTTCAATGTCGTTACTGGATATTGGTCTATTCAGGTTGTCAATTTTTTCCTGTTGCTATCTTGGAAGTATATAGGTTTCCAGGAATGCATCCATTTCATCTAGGTTGCTTAACTTATTGGCATATAACTGTTGATAATAATTTCTGATGATTGTTTCTATTTCCTTGGTGTTAGTCGTGATCTCTCCCCTTTCATTCATAATTTTATTGTGTTCTCTCTCTTGGATTAGTTTGGCCAGTGGTTTATCAATCTTAATTTTTTCAGAGAACCAGCTTCTAGTTTCGTTGATATGTTCTACTGTATCTCTAGTTTCTAACTCATTGATCTCTGCTCTAATCTTAATTATTTCCCTTCTTGTGCATGGGATTGGCTTAACTTGTTGATTTTCCAGTTCTTTAAGGTGTAAAGAGAGTTGGTGTATTCGGGATTTTTCAATTGTTTTGAGTGAGGCTTGGATGGCTACATATATCCACCTTGGGCCCACCTTTGCCGTATCCCTTAGGTTTTGGACCGATGTGTCTTCATTCTCATTGGTCTCCATGAATTAAGTTCTTCTTGATTTCCTTTGATCTAAACATTCTTGAGCAGGATGGTCTTTAGCTTCCAGGTGTTTGAATTTCTTCCAAAGTTTTTCTTGTGCTTGAGTTCCAGTTTCAAAACACTGTGGTCTGAGAATATGCAGGGAATAATCTCAATCTTTTGGAATCAGTTGAGCCCTGATTTGTAACCCAGTACGTGGTCTATTCTGGAGAAAGTTCCATGTGCAGAATGAGTATTCTGTTGTTTTAGGGTGGAATGTTCAGTATATATCTATGAGGTCCATCTGGTCCAATGTGTCACTCAAAACTATTGTTTCTTTGTTGATTTTCTGCTTAGATGATCTGTTGCTGAGAATGGCATGTTAAGATCTCCTACAATCAATGTATTCTTATCACTATGACTCTTTAATATTTGGCTTATGTAGTTGGCTGCTCCCATGTTGGGGGCATAAATATTTACAATTATTAGATCTTCTTGGTGGAGAGATCATTTAAGAATAATGTAGTGTCCTTCTGTATCTCTGACTCCAGTCCTTAGCATAAAATCTAATTTATCCAATATGAGAATTGCTACCCCAGCTTTCTTTTGAGGCCCATTGGCATGAAAGATGGTTCTCCATCCCTTCACTTTCAGTCTGGATGTATTAGGCTCAAAATGTGTCTCTTGTAGACAGCATATGGACAGGTCCTGTCATTTTATCCAGTCTGCAACCCTGTGCTATTTTAAGGGAGCATTTACATGTTGAGAATGATTATTGAAAGATAAGCTTTTATTGACATCACATTGCCTGTGAAGTCGTTTCTATAGATTGCCTCTGTAAATTTCTGTTCTATGTCACACTTGGTTTCTTTCTTCTTTTACAGAACACCCCCCCCCCTTAATATTTCTTGTAGGGCCAGCTTGGTTGTCACATGTTCTTTTAAACCTTGCCATTGACCATATAGAATTTATAATCTGCTTTGCTGGAATTTTCATAAGGAACCTCAGATTGAACTTGTATCAGACTTGCCTGAAATACCTATAGACTTGGCTTAATTCCTCTCTTTTTGAGGTCCCCAAAATATCCTGAGGTTCCTGCACCTGCCAGGAAAGAACCTTCCTTACTTAATGGGTAAGGCTGCTGGCAACCCTGTAAGCAAGGTGTCAGGTCAGTACTTCCCCAGTGTCAGGATTGGCTTCTAGCAATTCATCCTTAGTCCTGAAGTCGTGTGGTTATACCTGAGTCTATGTATGTCTCTGAGATATGACCAAGGTCAAAGCCTTGGTAATGGTACCCATCTTTCCAATTCTGTCCTGTTTAAAGGACAACTGATTCTTATTCGACTTAAATAAATTGCCATAAAAATAAGAATACTGTTTCTGAATTCTGGAGAGATCAGGTAAGAGGAAAAGATAACTTTTAATTCTGCTTGGAAAGGTATAATTTACCAAATTGCTATGAGAGTTAGCTTATTTTCCTTATATCTGGAAAACAAAATATTAAAGAATGAGAAATATTTCAAACAAAAAGCATAAAAATTATAATCTTCTTCCTCCATTTATTCAGTCCCATGTAACTGATTCTTGTGCTGCTTGAATTCAGTTTTTCCATTACTTTTGGAAATTTTTTCCCAGTTCAGTTTTATGATCCTAAAGTTATCAGAAACCTGTATTCTAGGGTCTTTTTCATGAATCTCCTTAAAGATGATAGATTTTTGCAGAACTCTTCTGTAAAAGAATCTGAGTCAAAGAATAGCTGTCTGTAAATGATTAAAAAACTTGAAAATGGAAAGGTTAAAGGTCAGAACAGAGTCCATTACAATCCAATTGATAAAAGGAAGTTTTGTTATTTCTGTGACATACAACATTTTTTAAGTTTTTGTTTAAATTCCAGTTCACACACTATGTGATATTAGTTTCAGGTGTACAACAGAGTGATTCAACACTTCTGTACATGACCCGGAGCTCATCACAAGTGTCCTCCTTACTCCCCATCACCTAGTTCACCTATCACCCTCTCTGGTAACCATTAGTTTGTTCTCTATAGTTAAGACTCTGTTCCTTGGTTTGTCTGTTTGGTTTCTTAAATTCCACATGTGAGTGAGATCATATGGTATTTGTCTTTCTCTGACTTATTCTGCTTAGCATTATACTCTCTAGCTCCAGCCAAGTCATTGCAAATGTCAAGATTTTTTTTGTGACTGAATAATATTGTATTGTGGGTGTATATACATACACACACACACACACACACACACACACACACACTTTATCCATTCATCATTGGACATTTGGACTGTTTCTATAATTTGGTTATTCTTGGTAATGCTGCCATAAACATTGGGGTGCTTGTGCTCCTCCAAATCTACATTTGGGTAAATACCTGGTAGTGTAATTGTTGGATGAAGGGCAGTTCCATTGTTTAACTTTTTGAGGAGCCCCCAAAATGTTTTCCAATGGAGCAGCAGGTTTTCCCTTTCTTCATATCCTAACACCTGTTGTTTCTTTTTTTAAAAAATTTATTTTTTATTATTTTTTAAATTTCTTTTCAGTGTAACAGAATTGTTTATTCTTATGTTGTTCATTATAGCCATTCAGACAGGTGTGAGGTGATATCTCACTGTAGTTTTGATTTGAATTTCCCTGATGATCAGTGTTGTTGGACATCTGTAAGTCTTCTTTGGAGAAATGTCTGTTCATGTCTTTTGCCTGTTTTTTAATTGGATTATTAATTTTAAGATACTAATTACAAGTGGTAACATACAAGGACATATTAGGTTGCTAGGAGTTTCATATAGTTCCTAGAATATTTTAATACCCTATATCCAGATACATGTAATCTAACAAAGTTTGGCATCTCCTGTTTGATGATGCTTCCCGTGTAATTTGACATACATACCAAATAAGCTTAATTGGTCTAACAAGTCTTTCAAGATGTTCCAGGAACCCTCTGGAATATCCTAAAGTTCTCCCGATCCCCAGATCAAAAAGACTTCATTTGGAATTTGGGGAAGTTTGTCAAAATACCATAAAGGTTTTAAAACAGTTAAATAGAATCCTAGATCACTATGAAACAATACTTAGTTATCTGTTTAACCAAAGTGACAAAGACTTCACAGGCAAATAATGAAGATTACATAGTTCTATGCTAAACTCAGGTCTTTTAATATCAAGAAGACTGGGGTTATTTTAGTAATCAAAGACATGATCAAACAAAGCAAATTATTTTGATAAAACACAGCATCACAGAATCCTTGTTTTTTTAGGCAGATAATTTTTAGAGATTAAAAAAAACCCTTTATAATCTCTTATCAAGAGCAGACCAATAATTCAAGAAAACTTTGTCCTTTTAACAAAGAAAAAAACCTAATTTTACATTTGCATCAATGTACTTTCAGTATTAAAACTAATTTACTTAATCAAATTTATTCCACTCTTAGCCAGTCCTGACCACACACAAAATTCCTTCCCAAAGATTCCTTTTCCATAAATCTTCAACAGTTTTCTTTTTTACATTCAGATTTTGTTCTGTGTTTTCCCTCTTTCCTTGCCTCACTGTAGAATATTACTTTTCCCTCGGGAAAAATACATGTCCATTCCTCAGACCATCTTTTACCAAAAACACATACCTTACTTTGCTTGCATACAGCAAAGTTTCCCTTAACCACTTACATTAATTAGAATTCTTAATTCTTAGGAAGCTTAACTAAGAAATACAGAATTATGAACTTTTTACATTAGTGTTCTGTGATTTGGCAAACCGAGAACATGTGCTAACAGACCCAAATTTTATCTTTAGCTTCTCTAAAAGTAGAATAAAACACCAAAAGTAGATAAACCTATGTGCAGTAATTAATATTCATTATTCTATCTTACTTGGAAATGATCTCGATATTCAGTGAATTTAACTCATCATTTAACTTAACAAACTTAACTTTAAGGCTTCAGATTACAAAAAACTTTGAGACATTTAAAAAAAAGTCTACCATTATTCTAAATTTGCCTGACACATTTTGCAGCAGAGATAACATGAATTCAACTAGTAAACCCAGATAGTTACTAATCTGCCTTATATTTAATACTGACAATTTTGAAAACATGTCTGTTATAATCAAACCCACAATCTTAAATTAGCTTTGCTACCGAATGTTTTCCCAGATCACATGAATCTGAAATTCATTTGCATTGTTTTCATTTTATTTTTGAGAATTTTTATGAATACTAAATTTACAGATGTACTTAATTTTCTTAAAGCCAATTAAATAGAGCTCTTTTACAATATAATTTTGGTAATATCATTCAGAGGTAGAAAAATACAGGCAGATGCATACAGAGACCTTATAGTTATGGCTTTTTAAATGTTTAGCCATGAGATGGATACAATAATGCCCAGCTCACTAGTTTACAAAATAACAGTTGGATTCAAACTGTTTTTCTGGAATAAGTTAAACTTACCTTGTTCACGTGGCTAACCTCTTTCTCTATTTTTTTTCTAAGATTTTATTTATTTATTTGACAGAGATCACAAGTAGGCAGAGAGGTAGGCAGAGAGAGAGGAAGAAGCAGGCTCCCCACTGAGCAGAAAGCCCGATGCGGGGCTCGATCCCAGGACCCTGGGACCACGACCTGAGCCGAAGGCAGAGGCTTTAACCCACTGAGCCACCCAGGTGCCCCCTCTTTCTCTATTTGTAGAGAAGACTTTTACCATTTCTATTTGTCCCTGGAAGTAATCTTAAGGAGACAGTGATCTAGAGTCTGGGCAAAAGAGCCTTTTTTGCAGCTTGTATCTTTCTTTTCCTTTCTTTCCTTCTCTTCCTTCCTCTCTCCCTCCCTCTTAGGCCAGTGTGGGCGTCATTTTAGAGACCTCCTGGACATTTACATTTCAAAGACATGGTAAGACTGACATCTTCAAGGGGCAGAGAAGAGTGCAGGTTTTCTCTTAGGAGTTTGAGTGCTTTTCAGACAGTTTTGGCAGCCCCAGTTAAAATGTGGTTGTGCGGTCTTGTAATTAGGTGGTGTGCCCTGTAAAGAATAATTCTCTGAACTCAAGGTCCAATGGGGCCTCTTCTGGATTGGAAATGATGATGTGGCCTTGGGGGTCACTATGGTCTGGGAAACGATAAACTCTTTGGATTCTGCCAATTTTGCACAGGAGGAGAGGAGCCTCATCTTAATGTTTTCTACCCACTGTGAGCCTTAGCCATGATCACTGTGATGGAAGGAAATGAGCATTTGCCTGGATGGATCTTTAAGAAAGTTATAGATTTCAGAGTCTTTGGAGACACCTACCAACCAGTTTACCCATTTTTGGCAGCTGTGAATAAGAATCCAGAGCCCTTTTAATCAAAAAAGAAAACTGACAAGGGCCAATTAGTTCCCCTCTCTCCTGCCTGTTGTATATAATCTTTAAGAAAGGGTTGAATTTCAGTTAGGATATTGTTTACTTTCAGTTTTTGTTCCTGACTTTTTTGTTGTTACCTTAATCTGGGGTGTTGTTACTGGAAAATTTTAGATGACATCACTACGAGGCCTCTTCACAGGTAGCTGCTTTTCTTTCCAGGGTCCCAGGAGAACCCCTCTGGGATTGGGCTCTGCCTCTGCCAATATGAGAAAGCCACTAGGCCTCTAGAGTTTAATGGCAGGGTCTTAGCATGCTGGTGTGCCTGACATTGAAAAATACCCAGGAAGCATCCCTGAGGCTTTGCAATTTACTGAGCAGCTGCTAGACCTCCTCAGGATCCTCAGGACTAGATGTCCACAACATTTATAGTTCTCCATCAATTTTTCTAACATAGGACACTAATATTCTATTGGATCAAGGGATGAAGAATGACAGCAGTGAGTGAAGTGGTGACCCAGAAACCATGGCCTCTGTTGTGCTTTCCCTCTGGTGGTGTCATTGGTTTCTTACTGCAATAATGTGCTTGCAATCCAATCTGTCCCTCTTAGCTCTCCTTGGCCTTAAGGTGGGGTAGACCCTTTCTCATGTTAGTCAATATATCTTGTCAGACCATAGGACCTTGATCACACTGCTTGGGGGAAACTGTTCATGACCATATCATGACTCTTTGGGTTTGATACTGCAGGTAGCATATTGCAGGGGCAATACATCAGAGCACATAGCAGTGCCACAGACCCCCAGCAAACATGCTCGCTTCCCATATGGGGTTACCCTGAGTTAGGCAGCTGGTAAGCAAATTACAGGTAAAGGGCATTCCCCTCAGTTAATTTCAAGAGCAACCCGCAATCCTGCTGATTGCTACATCCATTGTTTTGTGCCAATCTCAGCCTATCGATAACTAGTCTTGTAGTTGGACTGGCCCTTGTGGTTCTTATGATTGCAAGATGCCCTTTGGCAACAATCATCAGGGAACTTTGGGGAAACAGAGGTTTATTACTTACAAGACTTGGAAATTAGAGTGAAAGCATGCACGGGCTAGAGGTTCTGCTTTTACTGGGATGGAAAGTGGGGGCCTAGTGTTTCGTGGACTCACTCTTTAGTGGGGGATTTTACAAACATGGGAAGAGAAAGGCAAGTGCCCAAAGGGTCAGTTATTGAAGTCAAGATCTCTCAACAAAGGAACCTCAATGGGGTGAGGTGGCCTGGCTCTATCTCTGTGGCTGACCACGTGATAATTGGAGATTGCCATCTTTGATTCCTTGGCAACTAAAGTCAGGCACATGCATTATTAAAAAAAGAAAAAAAAAATTGTCAGGGCCTCGCACTAGAGTCTGTCTCTAGAAAAAAAGTTTAGTCATACTGGAAGGAACAGGAGATAGAAAGAACACCCTAACTATATACTTGTTACTTAGAGGGATATAATAATCTATTAATCGCATGTATTTACTATTCTTTGGTCTAAACACTGTAAAATTAATGGTCTGAAGCTAAAAGAGGAGTGCTGTTTATTTTTCACATTATTCATTTTTAAATATCCTCCTTTGTTCCACCAATGATTTGAAGTGGCCTATAAGGATAGTTAGATCCACGGAGAGAGATGGATAGATCTAGCAGTAAATATATCAGAAAAAAATAGCATTATTATCGTTGAATTTAGGCCCATGGCTGATGACTGACATTGGGCTGATATTTCTAAAAGCCGAAGCAAAAAGGAACTATTATGTCACTGGTCTATATTCATGGTCATGAAAGATAGCATTCTCCAGTGAATCAAAGATTTTCCTGACACCTCAGTTTGACAAGGACTTCTTATCTGACGTATGGTGGCCAGTATGTTTCTATGATATGCTGACAACAAAAGTTTACTTTTAAGCAGGGCCTCACAGGAAACTTTAGTTTTGAGGGGTTTTATTCCCCTTTAGTATATGATGAGGGCATAACGCCCAAATCCAACTCAATGGAAGCAGTTTGCTGGAGAAATGGGAAAGCCTGTGGACAACATCCACAGCTTGCTGCCCATATCCTTTTGTTGCCAGAAAAAGGCCACCACAAGCATAGCTCATTACTGACCCCAGTGCTTGCCTCACCACACATCATGTGTGCACAACTAGGTCATCCAAGTCTTTTCTGCTAAGGCCCAAGTGGGCTGAGGTTTTTGAAACAAGTGCTCTTGGCCATCACTACCCATTTATTAGAACTGACAAAACTGAAGCCTATTTGTCATCATGGGCTGGACTCTCTAGGGTCAAATATGTGCTTCAGAGAGTAGTATTATAGACACCATTTTCTGTGTGTTTCCTTAAGTGTATTTTTCTAGGGAATGACTTCAGAGCTTTCAATCCATGAAAGGGTCGCAGTCAGGAATACATTGACCACAGGTCCTTTAAACACTCGTCCTTCAGTATTCTGTCAAGAGCTTTCAATAAAGGTGAGCAGCAGACCCTTCAAAGGCCTACTCTCTGGCAAGGACCTGGGGCCAGTGTTCAGCACTGCTGATTAAAGGCAGAGCCATGAGCACTAATGATCAAAACCACAGTCGGCCAGGCAGTCTGTGAGAACTAAGAGCCTCGCCCACCTGGTACTGCCACCCACCTGGACACTGAAAAGGTGAGGTAGAGCCTGTCAAAAATGTTTGAGTGTCAGCTGTATGTCAGAAAATGAGGACACAGTGTTGAACAGCTTCCTGTCCTGATTGTGCTTATTCTAATGATTAGACAATAACTAATTACTATTTTTCTTATTTGCTGTAAAGGACAGGAGGGCTAAAATTGTCCTTAAAAAAATGAGCTGAGTATTTTCTAGAACACCAAAGGGAAAACGTGTCTCAGAGTCTCACTAAGCATAGACAAGGATGGAGTATTTATTTTCAGAGTTTTTTTACAGTTCTAAACTCATCACAGTAATTTAGGGATATAGAAATTCTTATAATTGGGCCTAAACTCATTTTGTTAGCTTAAGACTATAGAAATACTGTTTAGAACTTTGACCATAAAATAGGTTACTCAGACAATAATTACAAGTAGCTTCATTAAATCTGTGTACATATTTAATGTCCACCCTAAAATGAAGCCACATATTGGCACCTTTTTTTTTGAGGGAGGGAGAGAGAGAATCTTAAGCAAGCTCCATGCCTAGCATGGTGCTCCATCTCACAACCCTGAGGTCATAAACTGAGCTGATTTTTTTTTAATATACTGATAACTTCTAACGATTCTCTTCTTAATTTTATGATCAGTTACCAGTATTCTATAGAATTGTACAGTGGCTCCCATCAGAGGGCTTCTCTTTCTCCATGAACTCTGAGGAAACTGCATGGAAAATGGAAAAGGAGAAATGTCAGAGTAGAGCACATTAAAATTATTGTGGTTTGAGCTCACTACACAAAAGCAGAAGAAACCTCTCTAGACTACCTAAATTAATCAACATAATGCTTATTTTTAACCAGGAACAGATATCCAAAATGCATTATACATGTGAAAAGTAGTATACCCTAAGATTTGCAGCTCCGAATGTCAGGATTCAAAACTCATGAACTAGCTGTGTGATCTTGAACAAGTAAATTAACACTTTGTGCCGCAGTTTCCTCATCTGTTAATAGGACCTACCTTAGAAAGGTGTTTTAAGTAAATGACAGATATATGTAAATGCTTATGGTACCTGATACATAGTAAGCAGGTGTTAAGAATAATTATTAAAGGAAAACCCGTAGCACAAGACAGTAAGGCTCAAATGAACATTAAGCACAAATGACCCCAATGGAAATGAATTTTTAAAAATTAAAATTAAGGGTACCTGGGTGGCTCAGTGGGTTAAGCCTCTGCCTTCGGCTCAGGTCATGATCTCCAGGTCCTGGAATCGAGCCCTGCATTGGGCTCTCTGCTCAGTGGGGAGCCTGCTTTCCCTCTCTCTCTCTCTGCCTATCTCTGTGCCTACTTGTGGTATCTGTCAAATAAATAAAATCTTTAAAAATTTTTTTCAAATTAAAAAAATCCAGAAATTAGAATTTAATATTACTAAATTAGTATTTTCAAAAAACAGTTACGATTATGAAATCAAGCAAAGATAATTTATAGCATAAAAAGTAAAAGGACAAAGCTGAAAAAGGATTTGTAGGGCAGATTGCTTGCTGCTCAGCCAAACTGTCTTTCTCTTCCTCATGTGCTCCAGCCCCCTTTGCAGTTTGGTGTGGCCAAAGGGGTGAGTTCTGATGTGTGTCCCTCCCAGCCAGCACATAAATACTTCCCTGGCACAGTCTCTGTGCTGTGAGACATGGCCAGTATTTCACCGTGTTGGTCTGTGTCCCTAGCAACACAGGGGCTGGGAAGGTAGACAGAGGTATCAAGAACCATCTATATTGTGCTAATGAATTTGAACTTTTTCATGGAGCCATAGGATCTCCAGAAGTGTTTGTTTTGTATAATCAGGTAAGTCACTCCTTTGGCTGGGTAGAGTATAGACTCTGGAGGGCAGGAGAGGTGGGCTGGGGGCCAGGCTAGAAAGCAGTTAAGAGACTTGCATAACTGCTCCTGTGGGATGGAAGGAGGAGATGAACTTCAAAGGAAATTGTGGAGGGACAGTCAACAATTATATTGGGTGTGGGAAGTTGAGATACCAGGGTAAGAAATAAAGGTAGATAGAGATGGGGGGCGAAGGTTATGCCTGTTGATCTCTGTGTTGTCTGAGAGTTGAGAAAATCTTCATTAGCAGTTTCTACTGTCACATCTTATACAATCTGTCCTTCTCAAACTATGTGCTGGTGGCTTCATTCATCCCAGTCCTTTCAGGTGCTGGGCTCTGCCTGGAAGACAGTCTAGAAAGTTTCTGAACTGTTTTCCCCCCACATCCAGCAATACCTCTTCTCTGAAGGCTTCTCTTCCTCCTCAAGATATGCTTGGTTGTTCCTCCTTTGTGCCCCCTCTCCCCCAGTCCCTCTCTTCTCTTGAGCACTTAGGAGAATGTGCTCAACCTGCTCACTTGACATCTTTGCAATGATGTGGGAAGGACATTGATGGGAAAGATCTATTTTTTATCATGGTATTTCTTATTAGTAGCAGAAGGCCAGATATAATGGGTTCTCAATAGATGTTTAATGAATGAGCTAATTACTTGAGAATAAGAGGACGGGGGGGGGGGGTAGGGATCTTAAAATAGCACACCCTGTACCTTACCTTCATTCTCTTAAGAATCCAGGAGGCTGCACAGCAACACCTGTGTGGACCAACAGCATTGAAAAAGATTGTAGTTAAGGTTGAAGGAGAAAACCCAAGCAGTCCACACAGTTGTATGATTCTTGTTCCTTTAGGACAAATTTATCCATTTATGAGAAAACTCCCCTAAGAAGGAGCATGTAAACACACTTCCATGTGCAGCAGAGAGGAAGGAAAAAATATACCCACACTTTTCTAACCCAGCATTTTCCAGAATTGTACAGATAAAGCATACTCAAGTGACCATCACCCTCTCCTTCACACAGTGAAATGAATGATGGGTATTTCTACTCTTAATTGTATACAGTTTTCCACAGCTTGTGGAGTCGAGACTTCTAGTTGTTTACCTAATATAATCTCTCCCTTTTTCTTAGTATCAGAATTCCAGTTTCATTTTAAGTAGCAGTCTGGCAATCTGAGAAAGCCCACATCTACCAGCCTGCAAGGTAGTGAGATATAACCATTTAAATAAATTCTGGTTATTATTAGGGAAGGGTAGGATGGAACATTACCTAGCTTTTCAAAAAGTTGACTCTGGGGGCACCTGGATGGCTCAGTCGTTAGGCATCTGCCTTCGGCTCAGGTCATGATCCTGGGGTCCTGGGATCAAGCCCCACCTTGGGCTTCCTGCTCGGCGGAAGGCCTGCTTCTCCCTCTCCCACTCCTCCTGCTCTGTTCCCTCTCTTGCTGTGTCTCTCTCTGTCAAATAAATAAATACAATCTTTAAAAAAAAAAAAAAAAGTTGACTCTGCTGGGAGATTTGCCCCTTTAACCTCCCACTTACCTTCCTCTGGTCTTGTGGCTAAGCGCTGGCACTCCAGCAGCTATTTTGGAACATGAGGTGGCCTTAAACTTGGAGGTAACTCTAGAAAGAAGAGCATAAAAATAGTAAGCACTGGAGTCCCTGACTACCAAAGAATCAAAATACCAGCACTGAAATACTCAGCTCTGAATTGTTTTTCTTGAAAAAATTTACATCTCTATGTTTACAATAGAAAATCCGGTGATGTCTTTAAAAAAACAAACAAACAAACAAAAAAAAAAACAACCAAAACTTATATTGCGTACTAGGGCTTAACTTCTGGTAACTAATGTAGTACACTAATGATTCTTAATCTAATTTTACTATGATTGCCACATAGTTTACTGCAGTGTAGGCTCAAGTGGTTATACATTTGTTTTACCTCCATGAAAAAGCTAGAGAAATGGTGTAAGTCTGCATTGTGTTCTGCAATGTCTGAAAGAGCCTGCAGGTCAAAGATAGCAGAGTCATAATCCCTGAGTATCACAGACAAGCACACATTCTGGGATGTGGTGCAGATCATTTGCCTTTTGTACATCTTCAGTCTTTAGAGAGTCAGTCAGACATGGGAGTCCAGAAATCCTTTTCTCTCTTGTAGTGCTTCTCTTCTTTTCCACCACCCTGGCCTCCCTACCTGCTACAACTTCCTGAGGTGTCATGGGGATACTCATATGCCCAATGGCTCCTGTTCTTGGGAGGCCAACAGTGGACCTTGGCATGTTTTTCCCCAGCTGTACTGACATATGAATAACCTATAACACTCTAAGTTTAAGGTCTATAGCATGATTATTTGATACATGTGTACACTGCAAAATGATGCCACAATATTATATCTTAAATATTCTCACTAAACACACACACACGCACACACACACGTTAATTATATGGGGGGATAGATGTGTAAATATTATTGTGGTAACTTTCAACTATATAATGCAGTGTTTCTGACTAGTCACCATGCTGTACACAGCAGGCATACCTGCTGTTTTTGCAGGTTTTGTTCCAGACTACTACAGTAGAGTGGGTACCTCAAAAAGGCTACCAAAAGGAATTGTTTTGGTTTCTCAGTGCATAGAAAAGTTAATGTTTACACTATAGTCTATTAAGTGCAATAGCATCATGTCTAAAAACCAGTGTACAGCCTTACCAAAAAAAAAAGTTAACCATCATCAGAGCTCTTAGCAGGTCTTCATCTTTTTGCTGGTGGAGGGTCTTGCCTTCGTGTTGGTGGCTGCAGCAATTTCTTAAGACAACAATGGAGTTTGCCATGTCGATGGACTCTGATAACATTTTACCCACAGTAGAACTTTTTTCAAAACTTGGGTCAGTCCTCTCTGACCCTGTCACTACTTTCTCAAGTTCAAGGAATATTCTAAATCCTTTGTTGTCATCCAGGAGTAGATGCCATCTCACACAACCACTTTCTTTGGTCCTCCATAAGAAGCAACTCCTCATGCATTCAAGTGTTATCTTGAGTTTACAGCAAGTCACTCACATCTTCTAGCTCCACTCCTTATTCTAGTTGTCCTGCTATTTCCACCACCTCTCCAGTGACTTCTTCCACTGAAGTCTTGAACCCTCCAAGGCATCTGTGAGGGTTGGAATCAACTTCTTCCAAACTCCCGGTAATGTTGATATTTTGACCTCTTGCCATGAATCATGAATGTTCTTACTGGCATCTAGACTAGTGAATCCTTTCCAAAAGATTTTCACTTGACTTTGCCAGATCTATCAGAGGAATCACTATCGAGGGCAGTTATAACCTAATTACAAATATTTCTTTAATAGTAAGACTTGAGAGTCAAAATTACTCCTTGATCTACAGGCTGAAAAGTGCAATAGCATGAAACCCACATTCAGCTCATTGTGCTTTTCTGTCAGAGCTCTTGAGTGACCAGGTGCAGTCAGTAAGCAGTGATATTTTGAAAATCTTTTTTTTTCTGAGTAGCGGATGTCAACAATGGGTTTAAAATTGTCAGTAAACCATATTGTAAACAGATGTGCTGCCCTCCAGGCTTTGTTGTTTCATTCATAAAGAACAGGAAGAGTAGATTCAGCATAATTCTTAAGCACCCTAGCATTGGCTTCAACTTGAATTCACCAGCTGCTTTAGCCTCTAGCCAGAGAGTCAGCCTGCCCTTTGAAGCTAGCCATTGACTTCTCTCTAGCTGTGAAAGTCCTAGATGGCATCTTTTTCCAATAGAAATCTGTTTTGTCTACCTTCAAAACCTGTCGTCTACTGTAGCCACCTTCATAAACTATCTAAGCTAGATCTCTTGAATCACTTGCTGCAGCTTCTACAACAGAACTTGCTGCTTTACCTTGCATGCTGATGTTACAGAGATGGCTTCTTTCCTTAAACCTCATGACCCAACCTCTGCTAACTTCAAGCATTTCTTTAATAGCTTCCTCACCTCTCTCAGCCTTCATAGAATTGAAGAGAGTTAAGGCTTTACTCCTGATCAGGCTTTGGCTTACGGGAATTTAGGTGCTGGTTTGAGGTCCTTTCTAAACCACTAAAACTTTCTCCATATGCAATAAAGCTGTTTCACTTTCTTATCACTGTATGCTCACTTGAGTAGCACTTTTAATTTCCTTCGGCACAAGAGGCCTAGCTTTCAGCCTATCTTAGCTTTCAGCATATCTTCCTCACTAAGCATAATTATTTCTAGCTTTTGATTTAAACAGAGAGGCGTGGGACTCTCACTTTCACTTAGGCCAATTAATAACTCTACAATGACCTCTAATACTGTTGTGTCTCAGGGAATAGGAGAAGGGGGATAGGTGGGCAGCAGTCAGAACACACACAACATTTAAGTTCACTGTCTTAATATGGGCCCAGTTTCTGGCCCCCCAAAACAGTTACCATAGTTACATCAAAGATCACCATAGCAAATATGATAATGAGGAACAGATTTGAAATATTATGAGAATTACCAATATGTGACCCAGAGACATGTAGTGAGCACATGCTGTTGGGAAAATTGCATCCGAAAGACTTGCTCAACAGAGGGTTGCCACAAACTTTTTCATAAAACACACAGTATCTGTAAGGGGCAATAAAGCGGAGCACAAGAAAATAAGGTATGCCTGTACACCCACGAACTTACTCATGTTATAACCGGAAGTTTTCACCCTCTGACCAACATTTCCCCACTCCTCTCACCCTCTGGAGCACAACTGTACTCTGTCACATGGAGTTCATCTTTTCTAAATTCCCCCTGTAAGTAAGTAGTTGTCTTTCTCTGATTTATTTCCCTTAGGGTGACTCTCAAGATCCATCAATGTTGTTGCAAATGACAGGACTTTTGGGGGTTTTTTAATGGCTGAAAATATGCCATTTTGTATATGTATTTATGACACATTCTCTTTATCCATGAATTTGTTGATGGGCACTTTGGTTTTTCTATGTCTTAGGTATTGTAAATATTGCTGCAGTGCACATGGGGGTGCAGATATCTTTTTAAGATCATAATTTCATTTCCTTCAAATATATACCTAGAAATAGAATTGCTATCTTTGTATCTTTGTATCTTATAGTAGTTCTTTTTTGAGTAACTGCCATACTGTTTTCCATTATGACTTAACCAGTCTACATTCCCACTAACAGACACTGTCTTTAAATGGGAATAACTATTGGCCAGTCCCATTTCTATCACAAGGACATTACACACATTCATAGTATAACTTACATATGTTGTTATGCAACAGTTTTCCATTCTTAAGAGTGAAGAGAAGAAAAGAGGAACAAAAAGTGAACCCTATTCAGTCCTGGGCATGTTATTATCTGTATCTTTCATTAGACCTTAAATTCCTTGAGGGAAAGTACTCCTCTTTATGTTCAATATCAAGCATAATGATGGGCACATTTTAACTGTTTTGTCATTTATTTGTTGAATGAATGAGTGTGTGATAACTAGGCAAATGTTTACTGCTGGAATGGTGGTTGTCCTAGCATCAGCTGCAACACAGAAGGAATAATGGATGGCAATGAATCCTTGCTCTGCTTAATGCAGTTCAAAAAAGATTACTAATGCCAGAGAGTAAAATAGGGTCCTGGCCATCTGCATCCACACATTCATGGAAGGGGTTGAAGTGGGGGTGGAGCATAAGTGGAGTTAAAAGAGAATAGGTGGGGCACCTGGGTGCTCAGTGGGTTAAGCCTCTGCCTTTGGCTCAGGTCATGATCTCAGGGTCCTGGGATCGAGGCCCACATCGGGCCCACATAGGGCTTTCTGCTCAGCGGGGAGCCTGCTTCCCCCTCTCTCTCTGCCTGCCTCTCTGCCTACTTGTGACCTTTTCTCTCTGTCAAATAAATAAATAAAGTTGGTCAAAGGAAAGAACAAAAATCAGTGCAGAAATAAATGAAATAGAGACTAAAAAGACAATAGAAAACATCAATGAAGCTAAGAGCTGGTTCTTTGAAAAGCAAACAAAATAGACAAACCTTCAGGTAGACTCACCAATTAAAAAAAAAAAAGAGGACTCAAATATTTTCAAAAATGAAAATGAAAATGGAGATGTTAAAAGGCTCATAATAGACTACTAAGAAAAATTATAAATCAATGAAGTGGACAACCTAGAAGACATGCTTGAATTTTTAGAAACATACAACTTACCAAGACTGAATCATACAGAAATAGAAAATCTGAACAGACTGATTTTTAGTGAGGATATTAAGTCAGTAATCAAAAATCTCCCAAGGAACAAAATTCTAGGATCACATAGTTTTAACAGTGAATTCTACCAAACATTTAAAAAAAGAGAGAGAGAGAGAAGGAAAAGAAAGGAATTACTGGCAAACTGTTCCCAAAACAGAGGAAGCAAGAACACCTCCAGACTGTTTTTATGAGGCTAGCCTTACTCTGATACCAGTACCTGACAAGAACACCATCAAAGAAGAAAATTATAGGCCAATATCCCTGATGGACATAGATGCAAAAATCTTCAACAAAATATTAGTAAGCCAAATTCAGTGATACATTACAGGTAGCCCCTGCTTTTCAGAAGTTCATGTTACACCACCTCATTTTTACAGAAGACCTACATTAGCACTTATTTTATTTAAAAAGCCATTAACATAGTAATATAGGTCTTTCATAAAGTCAAAGTGGCTTAACACAATATTTTGGAAAGCATGAAATTCTCCATTTTACTCCATTTCAGTTTATGAAAGGTTTTATAGGAAAGCTCTTTCAGAGAGTAGGAGAAACCTATAAAAGGATCATATACCCTCATCAAGTGGTATGTATTCCAGGTTGCAGGGTTGGCTCAACATTTGCAAATCAAGGTGATATAACACATTAAAAAAGGAAGGTTAAAAATCTTATGGTCATCTCAGTAGATGCAGAAAAAACCCTTGACAAAATTCAACATCTACTGATGATGAACTCTAAACAAAGTGGGTAAATAGGGACTGTGCCCAAACATAATAAAGTCTTTACATGACAAGCCCATAGCTAATTCATACTGTGGTCAACAGGTGAAAGTTTTGACTCTAAGATCAGAATAAAACAAGTATGTCCACTCTTGCCACTTTTATTCAACATAATATTGGAAATTCTAGCCAGTGCAATTAGGCAAGAAAAATAAAAGGCAAGGTTCCTTTCTAAATTGGAAAGAAACAAGTAAAATTCTCACTATTTGCAGATGACATCATATATATAAGAAACCCTAAAGTCCACCAAAAAAGATAACCTGTTAGAACCAAAACAAACTAAATAAAACTGCAGAACACAAAACCAATATACAAAAATTGGCTGCATTTTGTACACTAATAAACTAATTATCAGAAAAGGTGAATTAAATAATCCCATTCACAGTCATATCAAAAATTCCTAGAAAATACCAAGGAATTTAACCAAGGAAGTAAGAGATCCGTACACCAAAAACTAAGAAACTGATTAAAGAAATTGAACAGGACACCAGTAAATGTAAATATATTCTGTGCTTATGAGGAATTAAAGTCATTAAAATATCTGGCAAACATTGGGGAGGTTATATGCTATGGTGAGTGCTGTGAAGTGTGTAAACCTGGCAATTCACAAACCTGTATCCCTGGGGCTAATAATACATTATATGCTTATAAAAAAATAAATTTTAAAAAATGTCTGTGCAACCCAAAGCAATCTACAGATTCAATGCAATCAAAATTCTAAATTTTATCACAATAACAGTGGCATTTTTTACAGAAATAAAACAATCCTAAAATAGGTATGAAACACAAAAATGCCCCAAATAGATAAAGCAACCTGAAGAAAGAAAGAAAAAACTGGAGGCATTATGCTTCCAGATTTCAAACTATATTATAAAACTGTAGTAATCCAAATAGTATGGTATTGGTGTAAATTAGACACATAGATTAATGGAACAACAGAGCCCAGAAATAAACCCATGTTTATATGGTCAAATAATTTATGACAAAGGAACCAAGAATATACAGATGAGAAAAGACATTTTCTTCACTAAATGGTGTTAAGGAAAACTGGACATATATATATATATATATATATACAATAAAACTGGACCACTCTCTTACACCATACAGAAAAATTAACTCAAAATGGATTAAAGAATATAGATGGTAAGCAGCTTGGTAATGAGCTTGACCATGATTTTTTGGATTTGTCACTAAAAGCAAAAATAATCAAGTGGGATTACATCAAACTAAAGAGCTTCTGCACAGCAAAGGAAATGAACAAAATGGAAAAGCAGCCTACAAAATGGGAGAAAATATTTGTAAATCATATATCTGATAAAGGGCTGATATCCAAAATATATAAAGAATTCCTACAACTCAACAATATCCCAAACAATCCATTAAAATATGAGCAGAGGATCTAAATAGACATTTTTCTGAAGATATGTAGATGGTCAGTAGGTACACTAAAAGGTGCTCAACGTCACCAATCATCCAGGACCACATCAAAGCATTCACCAAATCAAAACCACATTGAAATCATCTCACACTGGTTGGAATGACAAAAAATACAAAAATGCTGGCAGTGATGTAGAGAAAAGAGAATGCTTGTGCACCACTGTTGGGAATGCAAATTGATGCAGCCTCCATTGGAAAACAGTATGGAGGGTCCTGAAAAAATTAAAAATAGAACTATTGTCCAATCCATCAATTCCACTTCTGGGTAAATGAAAATGAAGGTAAGTTGAGATCACAATTGTGGAGCAGGAAAATCCTGAGCTCATCTCTTCCCATGGAAACATCAAAACTACAAACAACATATGTTTCTCTCTGGAAACGACATGTAAAGTAACAGAACAGTTCTTCCACAACTGAATGTATAAAGATGAAGCCACACTGAGATAGGTAGGAGGGGCAGAGATGCATTCTGTTTAGGATCCACTCCTCCAGCACAGCAACTCACAAGTGGAACCAGATATCACAAGTACAGAGGTCCTCCCTGAAGAGACAAGGGTTGAAGGCTCACATCAGGCATTCCTATCCTGGGAACCTGCATCAAGAAGATCAGCCTATAATTTTTGGAAATTAGTGGGGCTTAACTATGGGAGAGCCAGAGGGCTACAGAAAACAGAGACTCTGCTCTTAAAAGGACCCATGCACAAACTCAATCCTAGACTCAGCACAGAAGCCTCAGTTTGTAAAGTGCCAGGGCCTTATATGAAGGAGATAGACTAATTTTTAGAGTGTGTTCTGGAGGGGTAGATCTTTCCCCAGGAGCAGAAGCATAGACTGATACCATTTTTCTTAATCTCCTTCTATCTAGCTGGCCCAGCACTAGCAGACACCATTTCTGACACTCTCCATTTACCTTACTAGTACCATTCACTCTGCCCACCAGGATTCTGCAGCTTTTACAGTAAGGCATCACAGCCAGCCAGACTGGGGCCAACCTCACCCACCAACATGCCTTGGGCATATGCAGCCCAAAGAGGACACCACTGGAACCCCTGGTTCTGGTGACCAAAGGGAATTGCATGACTGGACCCTACAGGATACCTTCTACATAAGGCCAATCCTTCAAAACTGGGAAATATAGCTGATCTACCTAACATACCTAACACAGAGAAACAATCACATAATGTCAGGCAAAATGAGGAGGCAGGGGAATATGTTCCAAATGAAAAAACAAGACAAAACCTTTTTTAAAAACTAAATGAAATGGAGAAAAGCAATCTACCCAATAGAGTTCATAGTAGTAGTCAAAAAGATACCCAACTCAGAAGAATGGGTGAACCCAAAAAGAACTTCAAAAGAGAGAACTTAAAAAAAAAAATCAGACCTGGGGCACCTGTGTGGGTCAGTTGGTTAAGCATCCAACTCTTGGCTCAAGCAGCCCGTGGCCAGGCAGTTGGGGTAAGGCGTTGCGAGGAGGCTCGGCGCGGCGCGGGAGACGCGAGTTCCTGTGAGGTGGAGGTGGAGGTGTGGCCTTGGCGGTTTTGAGGCCTGAGAGCAACATTTTAAAAAAAATACATCTTTAGGAGTCAAGATGGCGGAGAAGTAGCAGGCTGAGACTACTTCAGGTAGCGGGAGATCAGCTAGATAGCTTATCTAAAGATTGCAAACACCTACAAATCCAACGGGAGATCGAAGAGAAGAAGAACAGCAACTCTAGAAACAGAAAATCAACCACTTTCTGAAAGGTAGGACGGGCGGAGAAGTGAATCCAAAGCGACGGGAAGATAGACCGCGGGGGGAGGGGCCGGCTCCCAGCAAGCGGCGGAGCAACGGAGCACAAAATCGGGACTTTTAAAAGTCTGTTCCGCTGAGGGACATCGCTCCAGAGGCTTAACCGGGGTGAAGCCCACGCAGGGTCAGCGTGGCCTCAGGTCCCGCAGGGTCACAAAAGGATCGGGGGCGTCTGAGTGTCGCAGAGCTTACAGGTATTAGAACAGGGAAGCCGGCTACAGAGACAGAGCCGAGGAGTGACTCTCAGCTCGGGGTTACCTTGAACCGGTCGCAGGCTCGGTCAGCTCGGAGCGCGGCCGGAGGCCAGGGTGACGGGAGTCATTGGGCGCTGTTCTCTGAGGGCGCACTGAGAAGTGGGGCCCCGGGCTCTCGGCTCCTCTGGGCCGGAGACTGGGAGGCCGCCATCTTCATTCCCGCCCTTCGGAACTCTACGGAAAGCGCTCAGGGAACAAAAGCTCCCGAAAGCAAACCCGAGCGGATTACTCAGACCGGCCCCTGGTAAGGGCTGTGCAACTCCGCCCGGGGCAAAGACACTTGAGAATCACTACAACAGGCCCCTCCCCGAGAAGATCAACAAGAAG
>NW_019154092.1:12889226-12889502 GCF_002288905.1 Enhydra lutris kenyoni
CAAAAGCTCCCGAAAGCAAACCCGAGTGGATTACTCAGACCGGCCCCTGGTAAGGGCTGTGCAACTCCGCCCGGGGCAAAGACACTTGAGAATCACTACAACAGGCCCCTCCCCGAGAAGATCAACAAGAAGGCCAGCCAGGATCAAGTTCACCTACCAAGGAGGACAGTTTCAATACCAAGGAGAGCAGCGTAATTCCAAAGGAGGAGAAAGCAAAGCACGGAACTCATGGCTTTCTCCCCATGATTCTTTAGCCTTGCAGTTAATTTAATTTTT
>NW_019154092.1:12889602-13001927 GCF_002288905.1 Enhydra lutris kenyoni
TTCCTTTTTTTTTTTTCTTCTTCTTTTTTTTTTTCTTTTTCTTCTTTCTGAACCTCTTTTTATCCCCTTTCTCCCCCTCATGATTTGGGATCTCTTCTGATTTGGCTAAAGCATATTTTCCTGGGGTTGTTGCCACCCTTTTAGTATTTTACTTGCTCCTTCATCTACTCTTATCTGGACAAAATGACAAGGCGGAAAAATTCACCACAAAAAAAAGAACAAGAGGCAGTACCAAAGGCTAGGGACCTAATCAGTACAGACGTTGGTAATATGTCAGATCTAGAGTTCAGAATGACAATTCTCAAGGTTCTAGCCGGGCTTGAAAAAGGCATGGAAGATATTAGAGAAACCCTCTCGGGAGATATAAAAGCCCTTTCTGGAGAAATAAAAGAACTAAAATCTAACCAAGTTGAAATAAAAAAAGCTATTAATGAGGTGCAATCAAAAATGGAGGCTCTCACTGCTAGGATAAATGAGGCAGAAGAAAGAATTAGCGATATAGAAGACCAAATGACAGAGAATAAAGAAGCTGAGCAAAAGAGGGACAAACAGCTACTGGACCATGAGGGGAGAATTCGAGAGATAAGTGACACCATAAGACGAAACAACATTAGAATAATTGGGATTCCAGAAGAAGAGGAAACAGAGAGGGGAGCAGAAGGTATATTGGAGAGAATTATTGGAGAGAATTTCCCCAATATGGCAAAGGGAACAAGCATCAAAATCCAGGAGATTCAGAGAACCCCCCTCAAAATCAATAAGAATAGGTCCACACCCCGTCACCTAATAGTAAAATTTACAAGTCTTAGTGACAAAGAGAAGATCCTGAAAGCAGCCCGGGAAAAGTAGTCTGTAACATACAATGGTAAAAATATTAGATTGGCAGCAGACTTATCCACAGAGACCTGGCAGGCCAGAAAGAGCTGGCATGATATATTCAGAGTACTAAACGAGAAAAACATGCAGCCAAGAATACTATATCCAGCTAGGCTATCATTGAAAATAGAAGGAGAGATTAAAAGCTTCCAGGACAAACAAAAACTGAAAGAATTTGCAAATACCAAACCAGCTCTACAGGAAATATTGAAAGGGGTCCTCTAAGCAAAGAGAGACCCTAAAAGTAGTAGATCAGAAAGGAACAGAGACAATATACAATAACAGTCACCTTACAGGCAATACAATGGCACTAAATTCATATCTCTCAATACTTACCCTGAATGTGAATGGGCTAAATGCCCCAATCAAAAGACACAGGGTATCAGAATGGATAAAAAAAACAAAACCCATCTATATGTTGCCTACAAGAAACTCATCTTAAACCCGAAGACACATCCAGATTTAAAGTGAGGGGGTGGAAAAGAATTTACCATGCTAATGGACATCAGAAAAAAGCAGGAGTGGCAATCCTTATATCAGATCAATTAGATTTTAAGCCAAAGACTATAATAAGAGATGAGGAAGGACACTATATCATACTCAAAGGAACTGTCCAACAAGAAGATCTAACAATTTTAAATATCTATGCCCCTAACATGGGAGCAGCCAACTATATAAACCAATTAATAACAAAATCAAAGAAACACATCGACAATAATACAATAATCGTAGGGGACTTTAACACTCCCCTCACTGAAATGGACAGATCATCCAAGCAAAAGATCAACAAGGAAATCAAGGCCTTAAATGACACACTGGACCAGATGGACATCACAGATATATTCAGAACATTTCATCCCAAAGCAACAGAATACACATTCTTCTCTAGTGCACATGGAACATTCTCCAGAATAGATCATATTCTTGGTCCTAAATCAGGTCTCAACCGTTATCAAAAGATTGGGATCATTCCCTGCATATTTTCAGACCACAATGCTCTGAAGCTAGAACTCAATCACAAGAGGAAATTTGGAAAGAACCCAAATACATGGAGACTAAACAGCATCCTTCTAAAGAATGAATGGGTCAACCAGGAAATTAAAGAAGAGTTGAAAAAATTCATGGAAACAAATGATAATGAAAACACAACGGTTCAAAATCTGTGGGACACAACAAAGGCAGTCCTGAGAGGAAAATATATAGCGGTACAAGCCTTTCTCAAGAAACAAGAAAGGTCTCAGGTACACAACCTAACCCTACACCTAAAAGAGCTAGAGAAAGAACAAGAAAGAAACCCTAAACCCAGCAGGAGAAGAGAAATCATAAAGATCAGAGCAGAAATCAATGAAATAGAAACCAAAAAAACAATAGAACAAATCAATGAAACTAGGAGCTGGTTCTTTGAAAGAATTAATAAGATCGATAAACCCCTGGCCAGACTTATCAGAAAGAAAAGAGAAAGGACCCAAATAAATAAAATTATGAATGAAAGAGGAGAGATCACAACTAACACCAAAGAAATACAGACAATTATAAGAACATACTATGAGCAACTCTACGCCAACAAATTTGACAATCTGGAAGAAATGGATGCATTCCTAGAGACATATAAACTACCACAACTGAACCAGGAAGAAATAGAAAGCCTGAACAGACCCATAACCAGTAAGGAGATTGAAACAGTCATCAAAAATCTCCAAACAAACAAAAGCCCAGGGCAAGACGGCTTCCCGGGGGAATTCTACCAAACATTTAAAGAAGAACTAATTCCTATTCTCCTGAAACTGTTCCAAAAAATAGAAATGGAAGGAAAACTTCCAAACTCATTTTATGAGGCCAGCATCACCTTGATCCCCAAACCAGACAAGGATCCCATCAAAAAAGAGAACTACAGACCAATATCCTTGATGAACACAGATGCAAAAATTCTCGCCAAAATACTAGCCAATAGGATTCAACAGTACATTAAAAGGATTATTCACCACGACCAAGTGGGATTTATTCCAGGGCTGCAAGGTTGGTTCAACATCCGCAAATCAATCAATGTGATACAACACATTAATAAAAGAAAGAACAAGAACCATATGATACTCTCCATAGATGCTGAAAAAGCATTTGACAAAGTACAGCATCCCTTCCTGATCAAAACTCTTCAAAGTGTAGGGATAGAGGGCACATACCTCAATATTATCAAAGCCATCTATGAAAAACCCACCGCAAATATCATTCTCAATGGAGAAAAACTGAAAGCTTTTCCGCTAAGGTCGGGAACACGGCAGGGATGTCCTTTATCACCACTGCTATTCAACATAGTACTAGAAGTCCTAGCCTCAGCAATCAGACAACAAAAGGAAATTAAAGGCATCCAAATCAGCAAAGAAGAAGTCAAACTATCACTCTTCGCAGATGATATGATACTATATGTGGAAAACCCCAAAGACTCCACTCCAAAACTGCTAGAACTTGTACAGGAATTCAGTAAAGTGTCAGGATATAAAATCAATGCACAGAAATCAGTTGCATTTCTCTACACCAACAACAAGACAGAAGAAAGAGAAATTAAGGAGTCCATCCCATTTACAATTGCACCCAAAACTATAAGATACCTAGGAATAAATCTAACCAAAGAGACTAAGAATCTATACACAGAAAACTATAAAGTACTCATGAAAGAAATTGAGGAAGACACAAAGAAATGGAAAAATGTTCCATGCTCCTGGATTGGAAGAATAAATATTGTGAAAATGTCTATGCTACCTAAAGCAATCTACACATTTAATGCAATTCCTATCAAAGTACCATCCATTTTTTTCAAAGAAATGGAACAAATAATCCTAAAATTTATATGGAACCAGAAAAGACCTCGAATAGCCAAAGCAATATTGAAAAAGAAAGCCAAAGTTGGTGGCATCACAATTCCAGACTTCAAGCTCTATTACAAAGCTGTCATCATCAAGACAGCATGGTACTGGCACAAAAACAGACACATAGATCAATGGAACAGAATAGAGAGCCCAGAAATAGACCCTCAACTCTATGGTCAACTAATCTTCGACAAAGCAGGAAAGAATATCCAATGGAAAAAAGACAGCCTCTTCAACAAATGGTGTTGGGAAAATTGGACAGCCACATGCAGAAAAATGAAATTGGATCATTTCCTTACACCACACACGAAAATAGACTCAAAATGGATGAAGGATCTCAATGTGAGAAAGGAATCCATCAAAATCCTTGAGGAGAACACAGGCAGCAACCTCTTCGACCTCAGCCACAGCAACATCTTCCTAGGAACATCGCCAAAGGCAAGGGAAGCAAGGGAAAAAATGAACTAATGGGATTTTATCAAGATCAAAAGCTTTTGCACAGCAAAGGAAACAGTTAACAAAACCAAAAGACAACTGACAGAATGGGAGAAGATATTTGCAAATGACATATCAGATAAAGGGCTAGTGTCCAAAATTTATAAAGAACTTAGCAAACTCAACACCCAAAGAACAAATAATCCAATCAAGAAATGGGCAGAGGACATGAACAGACATTTCTGCAAAGAAGACATCCAGATGGCCAACAGACACATGAAAAAGTGCTCCATATCACTCGGCACCAGGGAAATACAAATCAAAACCACAATGAGATATCACCTCACACCAGTCAGAATGGCTAAAATTAACAAGTCAGGAAATGACAGATGCTGGCGAGGATGCGGAGAAAGGGGAACCCTCCTACACTGTTGGTGGGAATGCAAGCTGGTGCAACCACTCTGGAAAACAGCATGGAGGTTCCTCAAAATGTTGAAAATAGAACTACCCTATGACCCAGCAATTGCACTGCTGGGTATTTACCCTAAAGATACAAACGTAGTGATCCGAAGGGGCACGTGCACCCGAATGTTTATAGCAGCAATGTCTACAATAGCCAAACTATGGAAAGAACCTAGATGTCCATCAACAGACGAATGGATAAAGAAGATGTGGTATATATACACAATGGAATACTATGCAGCCATCAAAAGAAATGAAATCTTGCCATTTGCGACGACGTGGATGGAACTAGAGGGTATCATGCTTAGCGAAATAAGTCAATCGGAGAAAGACAACTATCATATGATCTCCCTGATATGAGGGAGAGGAGATGCAACATGGGGGGTTAAGGGGGTAGGAGAAGAGTAAATGAAACAAGATGGGATTGGGAGGGAGACAAACCATAAGTGACTCTTAATCTCACAAAACAAACTGAGGGTTAATGGGGGGAGGGGGTTGGGGGGGTGGGATTATGGACATTGGGGAGGGTATGTGCTATGGTGAGTGCTGTGAAGTGTGTAAACCTGGCGATTCACAGACCTGTACCCCTGGGGATAAAAAGATATTATATGTTTTAAAAAAATAAAACTTAAAAAAAAAAAAAAAAGGCATCCAACTCTTGGTTTCAGCTTAAGTCACTGTCAGGATTGTGAGATCAAGCCCCACATTGGGCTCAGAATGGAATCTGCTTGAGATTCTTTCCTTCTCCCTCCTCCTCTGCTCCTCTCCTCCACTTGCATATTCACTCTCTCTCAAATAAATAAGTCAATAAAATCTTTAAAAAAATTAGAAACCAGACCTGAGGAAAACAATAACTGAAATGAAAAAATACACTAGAAGGAATCAACAGCAGATTTCATGATCCAGAACACACACATTAGCAATCTGGAAGACTGGGTAATGGAAATCACCCAAGCTGAACAACAAAAAGAAAAAAAGAATTTTAAAAGTTGAGGGTAGTTTAAGGAACACTTGGGACAAAGTCAAAACCAACATTTGCATCTTAGGGGTTTCAGAAGAAGAGAAAGGGGCAGTAAAGTTGTTTGAGAAAGTAATAGCTGAAAATTTTTCTAACCTAGGGAAGGAAACAGACACCTGGGTCTAGGAAGCATAAACATTCCCAAATGAGATGAACCCAAATCCATACCAAGACACATGATAATTAAAATGTCAAAAATTAAACATGAAAGGAGAATCGTAAGTCAGCAAAAGAAGAGCAGTTAGTTAATACAAGGGGACCTCCATAAAGCTATTAGTTGCTTTTTCAGTAAAAACTGAATATCTAAGGTGACTTCCTTCTAGCCTACAAAGTGTTGAAAGGGAAAAACCTACAATCAAGAACACTCTACCAGGAAAGGTTATCATTCAAATTTGAAGGAAAAACAGAGCTTCCCAGACAAAAGTTAAAAGAGTTCATCCCACTAAATCAGACTTACAAGAAATGCTAGAGAGACTTCTTTAAGCATAAAAGAAAAAAAAATGAAAAGTTCTTACTGGTAAAAGCAGAATGGGGGGGCACTTGGGTGTCTCAGTTGGTTAAGGATCTTTTTTTCAAAGATTTTATTTATTTATTTGATAGAAAGAGCACATGAGTATGGGGGTGGGGAAAGAGAGATGCAGACTCCCTGTGGAGTAGGGAGCCCAAATAAGGACTTGATCCCGGGACCCTGGGACCATGACCCAAGCTGAAGACAGATGCTTAGCTGACAAAATTACCCAGGTGCCCAAACATCTAACTCTTGAATTCCAGGTTCAGGTCATGATCTCAGCGTTGTGAGATCAAGCCCCTATTGGGCTCTGTACTGGGTAAGGAACCTGCTTAAGATTTTCTCTCTTCTACTTTTCTATTTCCCCACCCCTCCTATCTTTAAAAAAAAAAAAAAAAATGCAAAATATGGCAAAGGTAGTGGATCACCCACTTATGAAGCTAGTATAAAAGTTAAAAGACAAAAGTAATAAAATCAACTATATCTACAATAACTAAGGGATGCACAGAATTAATATATGTAAAATGATGTCAAATATATACACTATAGGGGTGGAAGAGTAAAAATGTAGTTATTTTTTTAATCTGTTCAAACTTGAGTGATCATCAACTTAAAATAGACTGCTATATCCATAGGGTGTTATATATGGACCTCATAGTAACCACAAACTTATAATAGATACACAACATATAAAAAGAAAGTAATCCAAACATACCACTAAAGAAAGTCATCAAATCACCGGAGAAGAGAGCCAGTGAAGAAAGGAACAGAAAGAACTACAAAAATAATCAGAAGCAATTAACAAATTGGCAATGAATACATACCTATAAATAACTACTATAAATATAAGTGGGATAAATTCTCTAAGCAAAGGATATAGGGTAGCTGAATGGATTAAAAAAACAAGACCTGCCTGTCAAAGACTTGGATCAGACCTAAAGACACATACAGACTGAAAACGAAGGGATGGAAGAAGATATTCCATGCAAATGGAAACAAACAAACAAAAGTAATACTATATGAGACAAAATGGACTTTAAAACAAAGACTGTTCGAGGAAGACAAATGCCATACAATTTCATGCATAGATGGAATTTAAGAAAGAAACTACCAAAGGGGGGAGAGAAAGAGAGAGAGAGAGGCAAACCAAGAAACAGACTCTTAACTATAGAGAACATACTGATGGTTACCAGAGGAGAGGTGAGTAGAGCCATGGGTTGGATAGGTGATAGGAATTAATGAGTGTACTTGTTGTGAGCACAAGGTGGTTTATAGAAGTGGTGACTCACTGTGTTTTGCACCTGAAGCTAAGCTAATATTACACTATGTGTTGACTAACTGGAATTTAAATAAAAACTTTTTGAAAAAGATAAATAAAACAAAGGCTGCAATAAGAGAAAAAGAGCATTACATACTAATAAAGTGATCACTCCAACACAATATAAACAATTATAAATATGTATGCATCCAACATAAGAGCACCTAAATATATAAAGCAAATGTTAAAAGACATACAGAAACTGGCAGTAATACAATAATAGGAGGGAATTTTAACACACCCCTTATATCAGTGGAGAGATCATCTAGACAGCAAATCAATAGGGAAACAGTGGCCTGGAATGACACATTAAATGTATAAATACAGAACATCCCATTTAAAACAGCAGACTATTCATCCTTTTCAAGTGCACATGGAACATTCTCCAGGCTAGATCACACGTCAGACCACAAAACGCATCTCATAAATTTATGATAGAAATAATATCAAACATCTTTTATAACCTCAGTAATATGAAAGCCGAAATTAATTATAAGGAAAAAAAAAAACAGAAAAAAACCCACAACGTGGAGGCTGAACCAAATTAAACAATACATTGAAAGGCTCATACACCATAATCAAGGAAGGTTTTTCCAATATCCACAAATCCATTAACATGATACACCACTTTAACAAAATAAAACATAAAAATCCTAAGATCATTTCAATAGATGTGCCAAAAGCATTTAACAAAATTCAACATCCATTTATGATTAAAAAAAAAAAAAAAAACTCTCTAACACAGTGGGCATAATGGGAACATTCTTCAACATAATAAAGGCCACGTATGACAAAAACCACAGCTAACATCATACACAATGAAAAGTTCAAAGCTTTTTTCTAAAATGAGGATCAAGACATGATGCCCACTCTCACCACTACTATTTAACATAGTCCTGGAAGTCCTACCCATATCAATCAGACAAGAAAAAGAAATAGAAGGCATCCCAACTGGTAAGGAACAAGTGAAACTGTCACTATTTGCAAAGGACATGATCCTATATATAGAAAACTCTGAAGACTCCCCCCCCAAAAAAACTATTAAATTTAATAAATGGATTTAGTGGGGCGCCTGGGTGGCTCAGTGGTTAAAACCTCTGCCTTCGGCTCAGGTCATGATCTCAGGGTCCTGGGATCGAGTCCCACATCGGGCTCTCTGCTCAGCAGGGAGCCTGCCTCCTCCTCCTGTCTCTCCCTGCCTGCCTCTCTGCCTACTTGTGATCTCTCTGTCAAATAAATTTAAAAAAAAAAATAAAAATAAAAAAATAAATGGATTCAGTGAAACTGCAGGATACAAAATGAATATACATAAATGTATTGTTTCTATACACTATCAATCAGGAAAAGAAATTAAGAAAAACAATGTCATTTACAATTGCATCGAAAAGAATAAAATACCTAGGAGCAAATTTAACCAAGGAAATGAATGGAACTTGAGGGCATTATGCTAAGTGAAATTAGATAAAGGCAAATACTTTGCGTCATTTATAGGTGGAATTAGAAAAAGAATTCATAGAACAGACTGGTGTTGCCAGAGGCAGTGGGTTGGGGAGGTTAGTGAAATGTACAAACTTCTCATTATAAAATAAGTCCTCAAGATCATATACAACATAGTGACTATAGTTAATAATACTATATTGTATTTTGAAAGTTGCTAGAACAGTAAATTTTGAAAATTCTCATCCCAAGGGAAAAAAAAATTGTAACTATGTATGGTAATGGACATGAACTAGACTTACTGGGATGATCATTTTATAATATACACAAATATCAAATCATTATATAGTACACCTGAAACTAATGGTGTTATATTTCAATTATATCTCAATTTTTAAAAACCACAAGGAGGTAACAGAGGCACTGATCTTTTGGGGCATATAATTTGAGAGGGTTGATAGGTTAAAATGTTGATAATTACAACTACTCCTTCAGCAAATATTAAAATATTTATTAATATTTTAATATATAATTAAATTTATATATTTATATATTATATATAAATATATAACATATTTTATTATATATTTATTGCTTTATTATATATTTATTATATATTTTAATATTTAAAATATTAAAAAAAATTCAGCTAGAGTAGCATTCTCCCAGTGTACTCCCATTCTCATTAAGGAACTGGATTAACTTTATGCTACTGGGTGGAAATAGAGTAGTATTTTTCTTGGGGGTGAAGGAGAGAGTGTGAAGAAATCACAACTGATCAGGGTCATTGTCATGGAGAGAAAGGAATGCTGGAATTCAGGCACTTCTTGGACATTCTATCATAGAATATTGGAATAATTCATTTTCTGTCTTTTCAAATACATTTTAGCCCTGATCTTGCCCTAGAAGACAAAAAGGGTGCGGGAGTTTTGTTAGTCCCTAATAGTTACTATTTCCCCTTTCTCTGAAAGGGCAAGAGACCAATACTTGATAAAAAGAAAATGTATAAGAATTCACTCTGTATCCTTAGGCATTAAAGATAGGGCAAAAGGAATCAGTAGTAATCACACACAGGTGAGTCAGGTAACATTTCTTGGTCCTGTGGGGTTCTCTCAGTCTAGCTGAGGGGTCAGAGTTGCCCAGGAATAGTGGTGTAAGCAGGGAAAGCTAAGCATGTAGGACAACAGACACACAGTGAAGCCAAGCATTGTCTCTTGTCTAGGAGCTCAGGGAAGATATCATTCAGAGATTACATGGGAGACAACCCAAAAAGATGAGGGAGACTTCTCTGGATGAAAAAGTTGGCAAGGTATGTTCTAGAAGTAGGTACTTGAAGGGCACACAGAAATGAGAGAGGCAAGGCTCATTCTCAGAGCCTTCAAGTGCTCATAAGTGGTGGGAGCATCATCTGCTGCTCAGAAAGAAATGACGGGACCCAGATTTTGAAGGGCTTTGTGCATCACGTTAATCGTTCTTTAATTGTGGTCACTGGGGGGGGCGCCTGGGTGGCTCAGTGGGTTAAGCCGCTGCCTTCGGCTCAGGTCATGATCTCAGGGTCCTGGGATCGAGCCCCGCGTTGGGCTCTCTGCTCGGCAGGGAGCCTGCTTCCTCCTCTCTCTCTACCTGCCTCTCTGCCTGCTTGTGATCTCTTTCTGTCAAATAAATAAATAAAAAAACTTAAAAAAATTGTGGTCACTGGGTACCATTGCAGGCTTCTAAGTGGAGCTGAAACACTGTTTTACAAAAATTAACACAGGCTGTAGAAGGAAGACAGACTGAAAAGAGAAGAATGGGGTCCTGTGCTGGGGGAGCTTGGGTGCAAGCACAGTGCAGTACAGCCGGGGGACGGGTGCTGCTACAGAGTATTTGCTACAAGAGAAGCAGTGCTGGTCCTGTGTTCGATGCCTACCAAACCACAGGCCTGAAAACCACATGTCAGGCACATACCCTAGAGCTCTATCTCTTCCAGGCCATCATGCTAGAATCTCGAGCTGCAGAGCCCAAGATTATCTGAGATATTACCCTGCTCTGGCTGCAGATACTCTTGAGCTGGGCTATCTTGAGAAACCACTTAGACTCTACAAACCTCAGCATTTTTTCAATCTATAAAATAGGAAATATCATAACCTATATCTCTTGGCCCTTTGGAGAACTAAGTAACATTTATGAATTTCTTTTACAAATTATAAAATGGATTCCAATTCCTAATATAGTGTAGGCCTATTACATAGGGATTTCCACAAGAACCATGACTTTAAAGGATACTCCAGAGAAAGGGACTCAGTTCCTGGATTTTAGGAAGAAGGGCCAGGCAAGGGGGTTAAAGGCACAAACTCTGGTACCAGCCTACTGAGTTGAAGCCTGTCTCTGACCTGCACATGCCCAGGAGCCCAAACCAATTAACTGGATTCTCTGTGCCTTCCTCTCATCTATAAAATGAGGTTTAAAAATACCTCCCCCGCCCAGGGTTCCTAATAAGGTTAAATGACTTCATATAGTTAAGAACTATTGCTGGCCAAGAGCAACTTCTTGGTAAGGGGTAGCTATCACTGTTCTGCTGTGATTGAAATTTAGGACTTGAAATTTTAGGATTTAATAAGAGTTCAGTCATTAGGGGCGCCTGGGTGGCTCAGTGGGTTAAAGCCTCTGCCTTCAGCTCAGGCCATGATCCCAGGGTCCTGGGATCGAGCCCCGCATCGGGCTCTCTGCTCAGCAGGGAGCCTGCTTCGCCCTCTCTCTCTCTCTCTCTCTCTCTCTCTCTCTCTGCCTGCCTCTCTGCCTACTTGTCATCTCTGTCTGTCAAATAAATAAAATAAAATCTTAAAAAAAAAAAAAAGTTCAGTCATTATCTTTACTATCATAGATACACAGTATGCAAAGTAATGGCTGTCCACAGGCACCAAGTCCTTATCCCCAGAACCTGTGAATATGGGACGTTACATGACAAAAAGCCATGTAGAGGTTACAGATGGAATTAAGGTTCCTAATCAGGTGATTTTAACATAGGGAGATTACTCTGGATTTTCTCGATGAGCCCAGTTTCATCACATGACTCCTTTAAAACAGGGTTTGACAGGTGGGTAACAGAGGAGATGTAGACAGATTTGGCCTGCCATTACTAGCCTTTCAAGTGGAGGAAAGGGGCCCAGAACCTAGTGAGACTTTTGGGTGCCGTGTAAACTCTGATGTGCAAGGGAGCAAGAAACTAAAAGGTGTTCCCTATTCCCAGTGAATGTACAAAATAAAAATGTAATCAAAAATAAAGTAACAAGGGAACTTAAACTGAGTTCCTTGAGGGGTTCATTTAAATATGAACTCACTTGTTCAGATAAGGGTGAGGCTTCTAAAGACTTTAAAACCTGAAGTATGAAGACTTGAAGCATTAAGGAGCAGGTGGGATTTAAGCAGAGCCATGCATCTGTGGGATAGGGGGGAATGACTGTCAACTCTCCTAGGTTCAGTAGCTGGGCCTATGAAATAAACTTAACAACAGGCAGATTAGCAGGAGAAAAAGCATACAGATGTTTACTATTATAGTCAGGCGGCATTACAGGGTGGGGCGAATGACTACACTGAAAAGATGTGCAATTTGAGAACTTAGAGAATATCTTGGTAGGGAAGGCAGGGAGATGAGGGAGGTATAGGCCACGTAAGGGACTATAAATGATTTTTAGGAAAGAAGAATGGGCTCTCAGAAGAGTAGATGGGAGGTCTGATAATGTGTGCCCAAGTTTATCTTGGTATAGCATCCACTTCTAATCTCCTATTCTGTGGCAAATGTCAGTTTTCCCTATGATAAAACTCTAGGGAAAGGATGGAGGACAATAGAGTTCCTTTTTGAAAGACCTGTCTTTAGGCAGGTAAGGGAAGTTGGGAGAGAGTCTCTCCCTGTATCTGCTGTTTTTCAAATGGCTTCAGCTCAGAATAATTCTTACACAAAAGAAGAATCATTTAGGATGGTATATTCCTCCACCTTTCACCTTCAATAAATAGTTCTTAATCCCTCCAGGAGTCAGAGATGGATATGGTGTGGTGTTTGCCCTTGGCACTGGAAGGAAGAGTTGAGAGCTTTGAAAAGAGGAGAAGCACTAGCTGCTGAGTGGAGCACAGAGGCAGGGGTGTTGTGGCATTTGTGATGAATAGTAATTGTGGATCTGACCAAGTTGCAGGAAGTGAAGGTTCACACAAGGTGACTGATAAGACACTATGTCAGTCTTTTTCAAATCTGGCTGCAGGTCGGAAACCCCAAAGGGAACTTTACAGAATCATCTGCTGTACAAGTGGTTCCTAGATAGCTCTGTTAAGAACAAACTGACCAAATACAATTACCAATGGATCTTGCCACACAACCAGAGTTGAGAACAACTGGAACAGGTCACACGGTGGACGGATTATAGACTCCAAATATGAGATGACCTGAAGCCAGTGAGTGGTAGAGTTCTGTGGACCAAGCAAAATGGAGAGGCTCCCTATCCAAGTGGCTAAGTATCATGGAAAGTAAGACACAGGTGTGCTGACATAGTCATGGTGAAGGGGTAGGAAGGAAAGAATATGCAAACGAGGGCCAGCTTAATTGTCAACCCCTGAGGACATGCCGATATTCACTGCCCCACCCCTGGGTGCCCAGTACCTCACCTCACGCAACGTAAGAATGGACAGATATTTGTTGAATAAATAATTGAATAAATATATGGGGAAAAAAATCTAGAAAAGTGGAAGCTGGTATAACCAATTTGGTTATAACCAAATTGGTGTAACCAATTTCACAATATGGAAACTCAAGAGGATAAATGTTTAGAGAAAAGGTGTGAATTCAGTTTTAGACTTACCAAGTTGAAGAAACTGATGTGATAATAAGGGTTCGAACAGTTGACAAGCCTATCTGGTATATAATGGGAAGTCCTAGGGCTCCTGAGTTTCTGTAAGTTTGTCACCCCCTCCCATTTCATTTGTATGTGCCCAGGGGACTAAAATATGCATTATACTGCTAAAAGGCTAACTCTACCCTGAGATCCACTGAGTGCCACTAGAGGGTATGACGTCTGCTACAGAGAATTGCTGACTGACAAAGACACTAAGAACAGTCACAATGGAGAAGCAACATGGAAACCATGGAGCCAATGATGTGCAGCCATCCTAAATTGAAATAGGACAAGATTAAGGCTATAGGGAATGTATATCTAAATTTCAAAGCAATATGCCTCCTCAATCCAGCAAATCCCACCCAACAAAACACATACCCCTAAAGGTGATTATGGGTCTAAAGAGCCTGTGTAGTTCATTCCTGACTTTTGTGGGAACCATAATATCATATGCCAAAGGGAAGGTGTCAATGCACAATCAGAAATCAACACTATCTCTGATTTCTCAGAGTTCAACACTAACATTTTAACTTTAAAAGTGTTCTCAATCATTGGGGCACCTGGGTGGCTCAGTAGGTTGAGCATCTGATTCTTGATCTTGGCTCAAGTCACGATCTCATGGTTGTGGGATCCAGTCCACGTACAGCTCCGCACTTTGTGAGAGGCTTGCTTAGGATTCTCTTTCTCCTCTCCCTTTCCCTCTGCTCCTCTCCCCACTCTTGTGTACATACTCTCTCTAAAATAAATAAACATTTAATAAATAAAAGTGTTCCCCATTATTTATAGCTTGATTTTTTTAGTGATTTCATATAGATTATTTTGATGAAAGCTGAAAGTCTTGGTTATTATATACTATGTAGCTAAAATTAATAAAATAGAAAGACCCTCTCTTTAGTGACTATTTTTCCTCTTCTGAGTCATCGATTTTCCTTTCATGCTCCCCACCCAATCTGGATCAGTGAGTAGTCTGGTAGTCTAAGGCATGTGCATGTCAGGGCTAAAAACAGAACATTAACGCTGACTGAAGGTAGGACTGGCTAATGTTACCATCTAGGTGAAGAAGAACAGGTTAATTAATAAGGCAAGAAGGGAACATATGGGACTATGGAGAGGGAAGAGAGAAGTCATCCCAGCTTTTCAGTACTTAACCCACCTGCCACATCCATCATATTCAGGAAATGAGGAAAATAAATATTAATACCATAGAGAGGAGAATGGACTTTCAGTTACCTCCTAATCTATGATCCCTCTTTAACTATGGAAGAAAAAGCATCTGAAACTGAGAAAACAAAAGTGACTCAGACCTAGAAAGCTACTTATCCTTCTGAAGTCAAAATGATCCATCATCTCACTTACAAAAAAGTCTACTTACTACTTTATGAGCCATTTTTATGCATCATTTAATTATAATATGACCTTAAGTTACTGATGTTCCCTGGGAACTGTAGCTTCTGTAGATTCCTCAGAATCTATCCTGAACATTCTATGGGATTATCCTCTTAATTCATCCACCAGGACTTGCCAGGCCATCAGTTCTTTTACCCTTCTATTCCTTCAAACCCTGTTACCTTCCTTCCTAGAACCAGAAGCACTACCAGCTCTGGCATCCATCCAAATGATTAATGTGCCCACACAACACTTCCATTTGTGCAAATGAAGATAAACACATTTATGAAGTTGTCAGGACGTATGGCCCTTTCCATTGTCTGTTTGCTGATCCCTGTCCTTGTCTTGGGAACTTTCTTCATACCTCTGATATCCTTCTCCCAACCTTTCTGTCTCCCTCTGTTCTCTCCCTCTGTTAAAACAGGAACAGATCTGCTATCATCAGTCTGTCTTTGATAGAAACATTTTGAGACGAAATGCCACCTCTTTCAAATTATCCCATTCAGTGCCTGTATGAACCAATCTCTACCTGTGTAACAAAGGATTTTGTTGTCTGTTTAGAGTCGAAAGAGTTTCTCAGCTGAATATTTAAAAGGGATGACTTTAAATGCTTTGAAGATTGATTAAATAAATAAATGCCCAGAAGATAAATATGCTTCAGATGTTAAGCTGCCTGAAGAAGAAGAAGAAATCACCCCCCTAAAGCAATTAGATCCTTGGACCACAACCTTGTCTTTCTTTTACCCCATCTCTTAACCTCATTTTCATTCTATTGCTCCGCCCACAGCTGCCTGTATGGTCTAGGGCCACAGCCAGTTCTCATGGTGCCCTCTGTCACACCAAGAGCAGAGAACCCAAGAACAACCCTATTAAATATCTATTAGAATCTCTCAGGAGCTCTTTATCAAACTGCTACTTCCTTCCGGTGTCTTTCCTCTTCATTTTTCTACATTCCCACTGGCACCATGCTGCTCTAAGCCTTATCTTCTACCACCCCAATTAAGAATCAGTGCTTATACCCAGTTGGGGGAAGAAAGGAAGAAGGGATGTTTCTGACCATTCCCCATCCTGGTGACCATGCAGGAGCACTTCGGAAGAGCAATCGTGTTAGCATCCGGAATGCTCAGGACTGTATCGAGAAGGAGGTGGTCAAGAGATTCTGCATGGACTGAGGACGGGGATCTTGCATCCTGGCAGTGTGAAAAGGCATAGATCTCTGTACCATGGAGATACTCACCACGGAGAATTCAGGTGTTAATACACATGGACACCAATACAACCAGCATGATTAGAGTACATCAGAAAAACTGCCAACATACACAGAGGCATACACATGCTTCCTAATGAAGCAAAACAGGAAAAAAGACTACACCTTTGGCTGTTTAAAAGTAACCTGAGTGGGTCCTGGGTGGCTTGGTCAGTTAAGCTTCTGACTCTTGGTTTTTGGCTTAGGTCAACATCTCAGGGTTGTGAGATGGAGCCCCCACTTCGGGCTCTGTGCTCAGCAGGAGTCCTCCCTTTCACTCCCCCTCTGCTCCTCCCCGCACTCATGCTCTCGCTCGTACTCTCTGTCACTCTAAATAAAAAATAAAAAGTAATCTGAAAAACGGTGACAAGGTGGCATCATTTCTGACGTCTCCGAATCACCGCCTAGGAACAGAGCAGCTAGACAGCAAAAGCAAACTCCCACAGACATTTTCAATAAAGTGGTAGGAAAACATATCCCTACGAACCCCGAAATATGTGTGGGTTGCACTAAAGTACTGATGGTACTAAAAATCTTCATGGTATCAGCAAACGTGTTAGAGGAAACAGAAAGAGATAATAAGATCACTTCTGGTGGCCCTGAGAGGCCATGGAGTCTTGCCGGCTCCCTCTGTGGGTAAACACAAAAGAACCAGTTAGGTCAGATTGCACTTGAACTGCCTGAGGTCATGGGCCCTGAAGAGAGACCCTTAACAGACATAACTGACCTTTGCCTCCAAGACAAAGCCCCTCATTGAGAATAAACAGCTGCAAACAGAATCCAAATGGAGCAGAGAAGAGACTAGGGGCAAAGAAAAGAGAAGATCCAGATAAAAGGGGGAAGGGGAAAGAGGCAGCAGATCTCACACATGATATGTCATATTTTGAACACTTCAAGCCATAGATGCAGTTGCTATTGGGCGTGTGCTGAGACTATCCTGGCCCACCCTTCCTCTCTTAGTGCACAAGAAAGCTCTTCCCCCTCCAACATCAGTAAAGAAAAAGCTGCAGAGCTGTCATAAGGACAAAAGGCCTGAGAAACACAATAATGTCTCTGCAGACACTAAACACATGCCAGAAAGACATGCAAACAAAATTGTAATCTAATATTTGAAAGAAAAAAAAAATTGGAAAACAATGATAGGAGCTTTGGGGGGAAAAAAAAAAGCCAGCGCCATCCAAGTTTAGAAAAAGTCAAAGGGAAGCTAACTGGAGAACACAAAGACTTAAAAAGGGAGTTTGTAGAATTTAAGAAACTATTTGAGAAGAAAAATTCATCTTAAAATTTCAGACTACACAGGAAACAAAAGCATGAATGAAAAACCACAGAAAATGCCTTTAAAAAACAGATGAGGAATCTTTTAAACAAAAATATTGATATGTAAATTATAAATACATTTATATAAAATATATAATACATAGTACATAAATACATATATTACTTATATAAATAAAAACATTTTATATGTATAAAAGACAACGAGATCCAGGATAGACATAAAAGAAATCCCTTAAACAAACAAGAACAAATACTATCAAATATAATTCAAAACCACTTTTCTGAGATTAAAAAAAAAGACTTGTACTACATATTAAAAAGACACACGTGGTAAAATTGACCCAGAATGGCCTACACCTAAACATAGTCAACTACAAGTACCTTTCTTTAAATAAAAATTCCTCTTGGGGGATGCCTGGGTGGCTCAGTGGGTTAAGCCTCTGCCTTCGGCTCGAGTCATGATCTCAGGATCCTGGGATGGACCGCAGGGAGCCTGATTCCCCCTCTCTCTCTGCCTGCCCCTCTGCCTACTTGTGATCTCTCGCTCTGTCAAATAAATAAATAAATAAAATCTTAAAAAACAAATTCCTCTTGGCACACAATTAAAAGGTCAATATCCTTTACAAAAGAAAGAAAATGAGATTGTCATCATACTTTTATATAGCACTGCATTGTGCCAAAAGACAATGGGGGTAGCAAATTTAAGAAATATGAGGGAAGTGAATGTGAGCTAAGGATTTTATATGCAGCTACAATGATCTGTAAATACAATGGTCATAATTTTTACACATATAAGAAGAACTCAGGGTGTATTGTTCTGACGAGATTTCCTCAGAAAATTACTGGAGAACAAGTTCAAAAAACAAAATGATTAAAAAGACCTGACAGTAGAACTGGTAGTAAACATTAAATATGTACTTATTTGTATCACTCAGAACAACTGTATATTCTAAGGGAGAGATTATAAAATGTAATAGTAATTTGCTATATATACATTGAATTAAATTATCTAAAAATGAAGGAAGGAAAAAGAAAGATGGAAAAGAAAAAGAAGATGGAAAGTAGATATGCTGATTATCTCCAAGGTGTCAATAGGGGCTAAAAGATACTAGTTGAAAATAGATTCTGGGATCTGGGGGACAAGGTGAAGAATGGGTCACTTAGCCAATCTCAATTTTATTCAGAGGATGCTAAGAGAAAGTAGTTAAAAGGAAATTCAAGTCATCATGCAGATATTAAAAAAATCATAAATCATAGCTCTTATAAAAAAATAAAAAGCCACCAGAACAAAGAAACATCAACTTTTCTTAATACAAAAAAGTTATGCAGAATACAGTACAAGCAAATAACAGAGACAGGTTCTTCTTCTCAAATTCTGTAGCGGGGGGAGGTGGGGGGGAGAAAGTTTTTCACTTTTCCAGTCAATTGCACCTTAGTTTTTTGCAAAGTACAAAAATCACATGCTTGGATTTGTCATGCTTAGTGGCATGGCTAACTAAATATTTTCAAATGTTTTCTTTCACTTTCTGTCCATATACCATGACTTGGTAACAAGCAGTTCATGGACAAGCACTGGTTTAGACTACACAGTGAAAAAATAGGAGTGTAAGAGCAATATAGACACAAATAAATAGATGTGTGTGTGTGTGTGTGTGTGTGTGTACATATACATACTTATATATGTGTAACAAATATAACAAAACTAATTTAAATAAATAAGCAGGTCATTAGACTGAGTAACTAATTCCATAGTGGCCTATGTAAGCTAAAATCTAAGCCTGTAAATACCTCAAGGTTACAGAATTGAAACCTAAGGACAACTAATCACAAACAGCCAGCATTAGCCAATCAGCAGTTTCCTTACTTTGCTTCCATCTTTACTGTGTGACAGTCTCTCTTCACGGTCCTCCTGAAGGCTCTTAACCACTTCCATCTGGGGGCTGCCAACTTAGAATCCATTGTTGCTCAAGTAAACTCTTAAAATGTTTAATCTGCCTTAAGTTCGTCTTTTAACACATCAACCATTCAGAGCCTATCAATAAACATAAAAGACCTTAATTTACCTATTTTTTAAAAAGGATTTTCAGGTACCTAACGAAGCAAAATCCAAAACTCCAGGCTACTCAACATATCTATATTTTATTATGTTTTTATATATTTTGTATAATTATATATATTAGCTTATATGTATTTGTTTCCACTTGGAATAATATACGTAATTGTTTCAAGTGGAGAGAAGTCTACAAATCATGTTACCATTTATCTAATAAAGAAGAGGAGAGATATTAATTTTATATACTTATATATAAGCATATATTAAAATATTGTTACAGAATTCCTTTTCCTTCAGCGCCCACAGTTCTTGGTCATGCTGCTTCAAAGAACGAAGAGGTAGATCAGATGAAGAGTGGTGGGCAGCAAAGCAGTTTACTGAGTGGTAGTACAAAGTTCCTGAACAGGGAGGGGACCCGAGAGGGTTCCCGCCAGCGTTTCTTAGTCTAGGGGTTTTTACAGGCCTGTTGGTGGGCTGTTTAAATCTGATTAACCCTCCATGAGTCTGTCACCCAATCAGATTTTTGTCATGTACCTATCACATGGGAAAGGGTGGAGGGCTCCTTGCAGGGTGGTGTGAAATCCTTCTAAGGGTGGTTTCCTCTTGGGGCAGGCAGACAGGGGGTGGTCCTGGTCCCTGCCTGCCTTTCACCCAACTATCATTCATTAATATAAATGAAAGAAGAAATTACAGCATTTAAAAAAAACAAAATAGGGGCGCCCGGGTTGCTCAGTGGGGTAAGCCTCTGCCTTCGACTCAGGTCATGATCCCAGGGTCCTGGGATCAAGCCCCACATCGGGCTCTCTGTTCAGCGGGGAGCCTGCTTCCCCCTCTCTCTCTGCCTGCCTCTCTGCCTACTTGTCATCTGTCTATCCAATAAATAAATTTTTTTAAAAATCTTAAGAAAAATAAAAATAAAAATAAAAAACAAAATAATTGCCTAAAGGTAGAGATAGGAAATAGGACAGAGGGGATAGGGAAAGAAACCAGATTTATGTTGTAAATTTGACTTTAGAGTCATATAAAACTGTGCATAATTATAAAACAAGATTAATTTTAAAATGAACCACTCCCTAAATATCAAAAGCCAAATGCTTAGGGGGGAGGAAAGGAATAAATGAAACAAGATGGGATCGGGAGGGAGACAAACCATAAGAGACTCTTAATCTCACAAAACAAACTGAGGCATGCTGGGGGGAGGGGGTCGGGAGAGGGTGGTGGGGTTATGGACATTGGGGAGGTTATGTGCTATGGTGAGTGCTATGAAATGTGTAAACCTGGCGATTCACAGACCTGTGGATAAAAATAACCTGGGGATAAAAATACATTATATGTTTATAAAAAAAATTTAAAAATTTAAAAAAACATAAATAAGAATGAAGTCATAAAAATTAAAAAAAAAAAAAAAAGCCAAATGAGATGACTATGTCTGTGTATCCAGTAGGTGGCGTAACAACACTAAGAGGACTATTCCAAGTGACTAAAACACAGTGATCTGACTCCTCTTAAATGGAATATTATCAGGAGGACAAAGTAACTGCAAAGAAGCTTCAACTTTTTAAATTACTTTTTTGATGGTAGCCTTAACTATTGAGACTGTTGTTAGTGCGTACTATGGATCAAGTGAGTGAGTAGTTACACTTGTGATGTGAAAAACTTTTAGTATTTGACCTGGAAGAAGGACATTCAAAAAAATTCCCTTACACCTAAAAAGAACCGAGGGCTTCTTGAAGAAATAGCTGATTACAGATCTGTGGCAGGAAATGTACAAGATAAGCTAGAATATCAAAGGCTGTTTTGGTGACACCAAGTTAAAAAGTCTCCCAGGGCCCAAAGATGGGAAAACTTAAATAATAAATATAATAACTACAGTAGATCAAAACACATCAGATGGGTTAAAATTCATGAGTTCCTAATGATACCATGAAAATAAAATACTAGTGATTATCCTTGGAATATCATTATTTTAGAAGCTAGAAAATAAAGGGATAAGATCATTTATTCTGCCTTCTGTATCCAGACTATTCCAAGCAACCAAGTAGTTGATGAGGAGATGTTTCTCTAATAGAAGTATTCCATCTAATAAACGAAGGAGTTTTTAAATTCCAATATCACCATTTTACAATCTTGAATTACTAGATCTAGACAATGATAATCAACAACAGTATCACAAAATATCCCACACATACAATCACAAAAAGTCACCAGACAGGTGCTTCTGGAGGGACGTATACATTCCCACCTATGGCATATTTGTGCCAAAAATTGAACCTCAATCTGAGGACATCCCTAGAATTGTCCAACACTAACCACATGTGGCTACTGCTCATGTGAAATGTGACCCACTCACATCAAGGCGTGCTGTGAGTGTAAAATATATACCAGATTGCAAAAACTTAATGTATATTTTTAAAAATGTAAACTACCTCAATTTATAATATTGACTTCATACTAAAGTAATACTTAGATACAGTAGTTTAAAAGTTATCAATAGAACTAATGTCATCTACTTTTTCTTTTTTAAAATGTCTTATTTTAAAACACTTAGGGTTCATATTCAATTTCTGTTTGGACAATGAGTCCTGCTCTAGTTCTAACTATGTTTCTACGAAACACCTTGGACAGAAGAACATGGTGGATGACACCAGAAGAATGGAAACGAAATAATGCAGGCTTTCAGAAACTCTGCAATTCATATTTCTCATTTGTTTTAATGAGAGGGTCAACGTAACTAAAAATGTATGAGGCAGAGCACTGTGGTTCATGTCTAAGGTAGTTTTAAATATTAATATCTACGGAATCACGGATTTTTGGTTACATTTTCTCCATTGCTTATAAAAATAACTGCATGGCAATTAAAAACATATATCTTAGCATTGCATAAAGTAATTTATCATCTATGGCATGTGCACTGCACTGTGGAAAATAAATACATAGTTATTTCTTACTATTAGAAAACCGTTGTTTAATATTCCCTGTATTCTAAAACTCTAAATCTCATTTCTACCGCTCATGAGAATGAACTTACTTTAAAATAATTTTCTTGGTTAAAATCGAATAAAAAAACAACTTGGATATGTAAAATTTTTAAGTCCTCCCTGGTCTCTCTTCTATCTTGACAATTTGCCCCAAATTAGAGATTAAGTTAATAAATGTTTTATAAAATTTTAGAAACTGCGAAAGTTAACATTAAGTTTACACAGATTTCAGTTTTAATACGGTATTTCTTACATACCTAATAGACACCCAAAAATCTTAGATATTTGCCTCTCAGTTCATTGAATTAGAAATTACATAATGGTACCTCAACTTTTACTTCTATTTTTATTCTTTTGTAAAATTATGTGACTTTAGCATGCTTTAACTGTTTATCCACACAAATATAATAAAACATCTAATTAACCCACAGAAAGATATATTACGCACCAACCTAGCAATATGCTAATACATACATACATACATACATATACATATACATATATATATATATATATATATATATATATATAGTGTGTGTGTGTGTGTGTGTGTGTGTGTGTGTGTGTGGAGAGAGAGAGAGAGAGAAAATAAATCTTAGAACTTTTTTCCCCTTTATTCATATTGCATGAAAGCAAGAGAACACAAGGGGGCAGTGCTGTTAGCTCAACCATCTCCCCTGGGATTGGAAAGAACAGTTCACATCAAATTACCAATTACTACTGTGATAAATGGGGTGTAATGGCAACAGACCATTTTGTTTAACCTTATTTTTTTAAAAGATTTTATTTATTTATTTGTCAGAGAGAGAGAGAGAGAGAGAGAGAATGAGTGAGCACAGGCAGACAGAGGGAGAAGCCGGCTCCCTGTGGAGCAAGGAGCCCAATGCGGGACTCGATTCCAGGACGCTGGGATCATGACCTGAGCCGAAGGCAGCCGCTTAACCAACTGAGCCACCCAGGCGTCCCTAACCTTACTTTTTTAAAGTTATGTGGACTATAATACACACACACAAATTAATTAGTCTCTTGGAAGAGATACTTTACTTGAACCCTGAGCCCATTAGCGTGGTTGACAATCGCAGTAACATTCCCAGTTCAACTCAATTGAATTCCAAGTCAACAAAAGTGTATTAAGAAATTAATCCATGGGGCGCCTGGGTGGCTCAGTGGGTTAGAGCCCCTGCCTTCAGCTCAGGTCATGATCTCAGAGTCCTCGGATTGAGCCCGGCGACGGGCTTTCTGCTTGGCCGGGAGCCTGCTTCCCCCTGCCCCTTCTCTGCCTGCCTCTCTGCCTACTTGTGATCTCTGTCAAATAAGTAAATAAATAAAATCTTTTTAAAAAAATCCATAATGCCACCTACTACTTACAAGACGACTAGGGTCAAAATTAAAAGGTCAAAACTGAAAAAAAACAAATCAAAATCTATGAATGCCTTTTTATGTTTTCTAAAATTTATTTTAAGGGCATAAAATCCTTGTGGACAGTGACTTGACGGTAATTTTGTGGAGTATTGGGCAGAGTCTACAGATGCTAATATATGGTAATAAGATTAACATTTACATGCCAGACTTAGAGCAAGGAGATAGCTAAGTCTCAATGCCTTTTTAATATATAGTGAATTTTCTAATAAACAAAAAATCCTTTTTTTTTTAGAATATTGGAATCTATGAGTGCTATATGAGCTATACTCTGAAGAGTGGGTTTGACCTACTTAAATTTTTACAAATCATTCTACAGAAAGCACATTATTTAGTTTTGAACAATTCCTGAAGCCTGTTTGGAATATACAATCTAGCAGCAGGTGGTTCAGGTGGTTATAAAAGTGCATGATTAATATAATTAATACTAGTTGATTCTGATTCATTTCTTCAGATCTTTTTGGCTTTGAAAATTATACTTGGAATTTCTATAGCCTATTTATTTTGGGATTTTATGAACAATAAATGGCTCACCCTCTTTTATACAGTGACAGTCATCTAGCTTTTGCAACTAGAAATTACAGCTCGTTGTTGTTTCTACCAGATTTGAGGTATTTTTAGTCTCTTATCAGTCAGAATCCCATGGGAAACAGACCTCACTTCAAAGCGTTGAAATGAGAATTTAGAGAAAGGGCTGTTTACAGAACAGTGGGCAGGGTGAAAGAAAGCAGCCACAGAGGTTGAGCTACCCAGAAAAAAGCCCAGTGGGAAGTGGGTCCAGCCCTGGGCCTGAAGGGAGAGAAGAGGGGAGAATAGTGTTTCCTGAGCCTATAGTAACTGGAGCTGTAGGGAAAGCTACTACTGCAGAAACACTGGTGCTGGGAGGAAATGAGCCTGAAAGACCCAGACCTGTGCGCCTCTCACCCTCTGTGCCTCAGCCAGTACCTCACTGGACCACCCAGAGCCGGGCAGGGACATGTGGCCCATTCGGGCGTGGGAGTGGCCACAGCAAATGAAGAATCACAGGACGGCTCCATGTGCCAACTTAATAATACAGTTTTCTTACCGAGGTTGTCTAACACGATTTCTTCCTTAGCTTTTTATGTCACTCACCACGTTCTTACCAAACCAAAGAGAAAAGATTATTTTAAGGAAATTCTTCTTGCAGATATCAAGCTTCTAGATGGAACTCTGTATTCCCTACCTCATGTATCTTGCCTTTTGTGTCATTCAAGAGGAAGCACTTACCAGGATATAAAAATCTAGAACTTTTTTTTCTCATCATCATCTCAATATGACAAGCTTTTGAGTGGATTCAAGAAAGTCTCTGTTCCCTGAGTTTGGAGCATTAAGTCAGTGATCCAGCAAGAAGGGAGACTGGATTCATCCTCTCCTTTATCTAAGGAGTTCCTCTTAAAACCCCAGCTACCTTAATCACCCCCAGCCTCAACTACTGGAATCTCACCTTCTTGTGTGGCTAATTTGTAGCTTTTCCTTCCTTCTTATCATCCATTTTAAACTTTAGCAGAAAAAAAAAAAATCAAATGCAAAACATGTTGTCACTTTCATAAAATATCGCCTCCCCACCTCCCCTTCCTGACTTTTTACCGAAAGGATAAAAGGAAAAGAAATCTTGGTGGTTTTGTTCTAATTACACTAAAAATTATTAAGGGACTGTGATTTTTGGCCCAGATGTATGGACAAAGCTCTTGAAGAAAGTAGTTGATTAAAGCCAACGACTTTCTCTCAAAACACATATTTTCCCCCATAATTTAATCAGTGAATGAAAATTTATACTGTTATTTTTCTCTTTCCTGAGAGTCCTCTGCATTATTCAAAGAGAGCCTTGTCTTATTTTGTTTCCAGGCTCCTTTCCCTTTTCTTTCCCCTGCACTGTTGATTCCTGTCTTCTTCCCACTTGCAATACTGGTACACTGAGTGAGTCCTGGGTGTGTGGGCTTTGCACATGTAATCTTTGCTTCTTCACCTACTTGCTTTTGAAGATAAATCCTTCGCAGAAATTCAAAACAAATGGCTTTGTACATTTTTGCCAGGGGTGAGGCTATTTTGCAATATTTTACAGCCTTCCCTATATGCCACTGATTCACAAAACTGACTTCATTATCTTCTGACTGTTCTGACCAAAATTAAAAATGAGCTTCTGTTACCTGCATTGACTCAGATTTTAATATTGCCCAATCCTCTTGCAATTACCAGGGTACACTTCCTCACAGCATTTACAAATAGGTCTTAAAGGCCTCTCAGGGACCACTTGTTAGCTAAATAATCTTGAGAGTTATTACAAAGAAACTTTAATTTTTTAAAAATGTGTGCATTACCAATGCCAATGTTTATAGTTCAGCTTATTTGTACAGGTTGTATAAGTTACGAACAATAAGACCTAATTTAAATAAAGTGGCAGCTTTTAACTGAATTTTTATTTTTGGAAAGAATGGGAAAAAAAGCTAACAGATCTGTGTCTTTTTTTTTTTTTTTTAAAGATTTTATTTATTTATTTGAGAGAGAGACAGTGAGAGAGAGCATGAGCAAGGAGAAGGTCAGAGGGAGAAGCAGACTCCCCATGGAGCTGGGAGCCTGATGCGGGACTCGATCCCAGGACTCCGGGATCATGACCTGAGCCGAAGGCAGTCGTCCAACCAACTGAGCCACCCAGGCGTCCCACAGATCTGTGTCTTAAAACCAATCCCTGTAACCTCAGTATTAAGGAGCAAGCAATGTAACCAGATTTCCCTCTTTTGCAAAAGAGTTACTTGACCATGGATATTCCAAGCAATAAAGCATTTGAAAAGAGATTTTATATCACTATAATAGGGGAAACAAGTCTAAGGAGATAAACCAAAAAAAAGTGGGAACTTTAATGAACATTTTTAAGGCATATAGAAATTGCAAAAAAAATAAATGGATTTTTTTTTGGCATATATTGTCTTATTAAGCCAGATTTAGCCTATTGATTGTGGAACTACATGACTGAATTGGCCATCAGGGAGAGAAGTACTCTGTGATACAGAAGCCTAGTGCCTATTATTTTAGAAATATGAATATTTTAATTCTAATATTTTAATACAAATATTAAAAAATAAATAGTTTTGTAAATATCACAAAGAAATGCAGTTTCCATAGTCTTCAATAGAGTAATATATTAAGGCGGGGGGGGGGGAAAGGGACGTTAAAATGGCTAGTTATAATGAGATAATCAAACACTGTACTAAAAAAAAAATCTATATGTAATACAGTGTTCTTTTGTGGGAGAAAGAGTAGATCTTAGAGCTTATTCTGGAAGTTAAGTGTAATTTTATCATGTTAAGCAGGAATATGCTAAAACATGTGCTGTGTATGGTCAGCTGTCTGAGCCCAGATGGAACTAGATGTGGGGTGAAGGGAGAAAGACAAAGCCAACCAGAAAGGATCTCCCAGATTCTTTAGGGTGCTCTGTCTGTAGCCTCCAGGAGAGACCCTCATAGGGGTCTGGGTGCTCCAGGCACTGACTATGGGAGTAGACAGGGCAGCTCACTGCTTCTACTGTGTGGTTTCAAGGACCCTGATTCCCATGGCCCCCAATGCTGGAAATTCCCCTGGCAAAGCTTCCTCATTAGCTTAAGGCTTTGACTCCTAATATAAAGCAACAATGCCTCTTTTCCCTTTTTTTCAACTCTACCCCATCACTGAAAATACAGAAGGAGATGTACCAAAACAAGTGTCTAAGAGTCTGATTTAATTCTAGTCATTTGGATATTTATTGCGAAAATCTGAGCAAGCTATCAGGTAAAATTAGTGAAGTCTCAGAATGGACTGATGCTTTAGAGATTCAGGAAATGAGGTTTTCAACCTAAAATCAGGACTGTGATAAGTCAATGCATACTTTGGGGATTAGTGGAACAGAATAATGGGAGTTGGGAGGGATGGTGAATGCTGTGTAAGGCTCATCTGGTCCATACACACATCCTATTTAAATTCATTTCTCATCCCGGGCAAGCTTTCATACAGCCTGTGTGGCTACGTCCAGCGGCCAGCATTTTCTTCATCCAGTGACATCCAGCTGCTCGTCAGCTTCATTCCTGCCTGTAGCAGCTGCAGGAATCCATGCGGTTCCTCTCCTGTGTGTTCCACCACTTCACCAAAATACAAGAGCCCCTGGAACCTTCTCCTCCTCACCCTGACCAGCTGTAGTTTCCAGTGCCCTCCTGTGCTGGACTCAGAAAAGTCCATGCTGACTGCCAGCATGGGCCTGAGCAGCCCTGATGGTAGAAACCACAGCCAGACTCCATCCCTCCCAGCCGGAAGCTGATGTGGACGGAGCCGTTGGAAAGAGAAGCACAAGAAGATACGGAGCACCCAGGGACCTAAAAAGCGCTACAGTGGAGGGTAGAGCGGGTGAGCAGCAGGTCCAGAGTCTCTTCCATGAATTCAGGGGGAAAGGGCAGCAAAGAAGAACTTCATACCAATGTTTGCATCCAGTCATTTACCCCAGGTACGTAGCGAGAGACCAGACCTGGTGCTCAGGAAATTTCCAAGCACATTAAGAGCTCCCCCAACCCATGTCCACGGACTGTCATTAAAAATGGTTGAAAGGGAAGGAACACTGTACAAGCTATAAGGAAAGTACATGCGCAGTTGCTAGTCTGTTAGTCTAATGATATCCATGAGTTAAAGGCAAAGTGTTCTTTAAAATGCATCTAGAAAACAAACAAATAAATAAATAAATAAATAAAATGCATCTAGAAACCTGTAGAGTACATAAAGACATTATCATGATTTATTTTTCATTGGACAGTCATTGTAGGATTATTACCTTTGAATAAATTATGACTTGAAATGTATCTAAGGAAATTACAAAAAGTGGAAATAGATACATTGGAACATACTTTTTTAAACTTTAATAGTTATAATAATAATTATAACACTAGCTCATATTGTTGTTCTGTGGATTAAGTGAGTTTAAATATGTAAAGTACTTGGAACAATGCCTGGCCCAGTGGAGGGCCAATATAAGTACTTGCTATTATTAGGCAGACATAATTTTTAATAGTTCTGGTTATAATTGAATTTTAGAAATGTAAAATAGGATGAAAGATTAAAAAGATTACTATTCAGGGCGCCTGGGTGGCTCAGTGGGTTAAGCCGCTGCCTTCGGTTCAGGTCATGATCTCAGGGTCCTGGGATCGAGTCCCGCATCGGGCTCTCTGCTCTGCAGGGAGCCTGCTTCTTCCTCTCTCTCTGCCTGCCTCTCTGCCTACTTGTGATCTCTGTCTGTCAAATAAATAAATAAAATCTTTAAAAAAAAAAAAAAAGATTACTATTCATTTGAATCAGTGGCTTTTGTTTCTTTTTTTTAGTAACAAAAGCCATTTTTCAAAAAACCCTTTCTTGTGAACAAAGATGGCAGAGTGGATCCCCATGAGTAGGCCAGATACAGAGGAGCCTTCTCTGCTTGAAGTGGAGCCCAGATCTCTATTATCAGCAGTCTCCCCATCAGGAAACTCTGAACCCAGTCTGAAAACTAAGCCAGGGTACCCTACCATTTCACAGATGAGGGAAGTAAACCTTAGGGAGGAAAATGTCCTCATTCTCAAAGCTAGCACACATGGAATGCTTTCCAGAAAATAAAAAATACTTAATCTACCTGGAAACAAATGCTCTTTGCAGGACAATACTCAAAATTTTTAACCAGTAACCAGTAAGAATATCTCTGCCTCCCACCAGCCTGGTGCTGTCCCATCACTCTGGTGTCAGGCTTTAACACTTTTGTTGCCAAATTAGAGGGCATTTTTGTGGGAGGCAGGCTGTTACAGTGGAAGGGATGAGCATACAGGAGGCTCAGGACAGTAGTAAACAATTGACACTAGTCTTCATACCCAATGATTTCAACGTGTAGCATAATACTGAATCCCAGCTCTGGGGGTTTGAGATGTCTTCAGGCTGGAAAAAAGCCACGTCAGATTGGAACCCTATTGAGTAAAGCTGTACTATAAATGGAAACTGTGGAGAATGGTATCTATTTCCTCTCATTTGCTCTTTCTAGAAATTAAAGTTCTGTTCTCCTCTTCCAAAACATTGAGGCATTTATTGTCTTCCAAAAGAAGGAAGTCTTAATGCTGTTCACCATTTTTAAAGAAAGTAACAGTATAGATCACCTCTCTTCAATGGGACAGAATAATGTAAACCAAGTATCCATTGCCATAAATGAATTGGTACTGAAGAAGCATTGTTAAGTTAAAATAAAATTCTTAAACCAGGTCTTTGCAGGCAGTTGAACACTAGTTGTCTGGGATAGAAATTGTAAATGATTCCTCTGTGCTTATCAGCCAAAGTAAGTTGAAGAAGCCAAAGTGATAGCTGGAAGCTACTAATTATAAGAGTTGATATGTAGCTCTTTTTTAAAAAAATTACAAAAGTATATGTACATCATTTCCTTATACTTATTGAAATGATGACTTCTGCTGGTGGTTCTGGACACAGACCACCTCACTCAGATGAGGGGTGCCTGGGTGGCTCAGTTGGTTAAGCAACTGCCTTCAGCTCAGGTCATAATCCTAGAGTCCTGGGATCAAGTCCTGCCTCAGGCTCCTTATTCAGCGGGGAACCTGCTTCTCCCTCTGACCCTTCCCCCTCATGCTCTCTTTCTCTCTCAAATAAATAAAATCTTTAAATAATAATAATAATAATAATAATAATAGGCAGGTGATAGTGATGGGAGAAAACAAGAACAAAGACCCTGCAAGTGTCCCAAAGGAAGGACCAGGTAGGTTCGATTTGAATGAAAAGGAAGATGTTCCAGAGGGGAGGTTCTTGGGGAGAGAGGAGAAAGGGGAGACAAAGCACTGTGTGTGTTAGTGGGACAATCATATTATACACAAAGACCTTATAAATTTGAGCTGGATAGCTTCCTGCCACCTCATGAAGTTTAGACTCCCCATATCAAAGGCAGGTCTGTACCTCTTTACTATTCCAGAAAAACGTCTGTGCATCACTTTCTGGCTCCTGGGGGGAGGAGAGAGGCATGGGAGAAAATTCATTTAAGTGTATCACTTAAAATGAAGAGCATTTGGCTAATGAGTAAGCAGCTGTTGGGTTAAGCAAATGACTCATCCTGGGATATTTATGGAGCACAACTATTTTTCAAGCCTGTAAAAATGTGAAGTAAAAAAAAGTCTCCCTAAGATCCAAAAACAGATGTTTTTGCCTTTATGAAAAAAGTACTACTGAACAGTAAGCCCTTCCATCAGGTTTGTCAACTTATCTATGAAAACATGGGAGTCTTCTTAAGAAGCACTACATTTATTTTTGCGGAACAGAGAACATTTACAGATTGATTATTTTATGCCAAGCATTGTTATAAAATGAATGAATGAATGAATGAATAAATAAATAAGACAAAAGTCCCCTTAAGGAGTAAAGTCTTATAGGAAAGTTATATATCCCCAAAATATAATAATGAAAAGTGATTTTTTAAAAACACCAAAAAATGAAAATGACAGCATATATGGCCATAGGCTATAACTGACCTAACTTTTTCTTTGCTTATAATACATATATATTGGTTATATAATTATATATTATATAAAATTATTATACATTAGTTATATGTAGTTAAACCTACATTAATATGTTGTGTATATTAATATAATAATATAGTTATTAATAGCTCATAATTAATACTTGATATTTACTGAGAGGTTACCATGAGCCAAGCCTTGTGCATCTGAGGCCTTCTGTTAGAAAAGCATATGTTGGGGCACATGGGTGCCTCAATAGGTTGAATATCTGACTCTTGGTTTTGACACAAGTCACGATCTCATTGATCATGGAGTTGGGCCCCACGTCTGTCTCCATGCTCAGTGTGGAGTCTTCTTGAGATACTCTCTTGCCCTCTCTCTATCCCTCCCTACACACACTCTCTCTCAAATAAATAAATCCTTAAAAAAGAAAAAAGAAAAGCATGTGTTCCAGGGCACCTGGCTGGCAGAGCTGGAAGAGTGAAACTCTTGACCTTGGAATCGTTAAGTTCAAACTCCACGTTGGGTATAGAGATTACTTAAATAAAACTAAAAAGAAAAAGAAAAGCATGCATTCCGAAGAAAGTTTAAAATCGAACTGAAAGAAATAGAAATCACATTGAGGAGAGAAGTGCAACTATAGCCTGAGATAAGAGATGGCTCTTGGGATGAAGCCTTGTATTTGGCTCAGAGGTACTTGGTAATCAAGATAGAAAAGGAAACAGGATATGTTACAGAAGATCAAACAGGCAGATCATCTAGCTGGTATCTTTGAATAAAAGTCCACACAGGAATTAGATCTGAAATTGCCTTTGAAGAATGGGTAATATTTGAAAAGTAGATAGGATCTTTTAGGAAGAGAAAATGGCTTGAGCAAAATCAGTGAGGCAGAGGGGCACCTGGGTGGTTCAGTCAGTTAAGCATCTGACTCTTGGTCTCAGCTCAGGTCTTGATCTCAGGGTTGTGAGTTTGAGCCCTGTGCTGGACGTGGAGCCTACTTTAAAAAAAAGATAAAAGTATGGGGTGTGGGGAGAAATTCCCCACATGTGGGGAATAAAGGGTAGCAAGAGTGGTCAGGAATCAGAGGCTGCGGGGCGGGAGAAAGGCTCAAAGACAAATGGGAAGGTTACAGGAAGATTATCCTGGTTGAGCACAACGTGCATGGCTACATGATTAAGTCTGGAAGTTAGATTCTGGTTAGGAGCTTACAGTAGATGGGCCTGGGGAAAAGGTGCCACAGGGCTCACCAAGGTTGAGAAAGATAGAATGACGATGATTGCTATGCTGTGAGATGCACTGGGAGAAAACAATTAAAGATGCTTTAGTGCCTGAAGCCTTGGTGAGCAGATGGACATGATAGGAGTATATCTGTCTCATTGGACAAACCATTATTTCAGACATGGAGCTTAGAGAGCCAGGTAGTGCTGGACACATCAAACAGTCTCTCAGGCATCTAAAATATGTGGAACTGCACCTCAGTAGCTACATGGAGGCCTGGGATACCTGAAGTGATGAGATATCTGAGAAATGTTGAGAAAAAAAGCCCATTGACTTGAGGGGGACTGAAAAATTACCTGCACTTAAGAGACATAGCACTTTTCTAAGCCTGCTGTAAGCAGGGACCATAAAATAAATGGCCTAAACAACAGCAATAGATTTTCTCACAGTTCTTGAGGCTGGAAGTCTAAGATCATGACATTGTTTCTCCTGACCCCTCTCCCCTTGGCTTGTCATCACATGGCCTTCCCTCTATACATGTCTGTGGCCCAATCTCCTCTTACAAGAACACAAGTCATTTGATATTAGGGCCCACCCATATGATGTCATTTCAAACTTAATAACTATTTAAAAGCCTTTCTCCAAATACAGTCATATTCTGAGGTACTAGGGGTAAGGACTTCAATATATGAATTTTAAAGGGACACAATTCAACTTAGGAGGTAAGAGAATTCCTAAGCGGGGAAAAGAAGGAGCATTAAAAATTTAACAGAAGAAAAGGACCAGAGAAATGCACACTCCTCTTTTTGTTTGTATTTTAAGTGGTACCAGAACTGGCATTCTCTGAGATCTTGCCCAATTAAACATCTCTCATTATATAATAACATTGCAAAGTTAATTTTTAACATCACGTTTTTTCTCAGTTCTGCATGCCATGCTGCAGAGTGCTTACATTGAGCCAAGAATGACCTAAATAGACTGGCATGGAAAGATGGCAGAGTAGGAGGATCCTGAGCTCACCTCCTCTCACAGACACGTCAAAGCTTCAACTACATGTAGTGCAAGTCAGTCTGAAAATGACCGAAACACTAGGAGAACAGCTCTTACACAGCTAAAGATATAAAGAAAAAGCCACATTGAAAAAGGCAAGAGGGGCAGAGACACAGTGGGGAACTAAACCCCCAGTACAGCAGTCCACAGGTGTGGAGATACTACCTGAGGAGCAGGGGTATCACCCTGCCCTGGAGATACACCAGGAACATAAGCCTCTATGATGTCTGGCTTCAATAATCAGTGGACCAGGAGAGCCTCAGGACTGTGAAACTGAGAAACTGCTCTTAAAGGGCTAGTGTATAATAGAACTCACTCCAGGATTCAGCACAGAGGCACAGTTTGAAAAGTTTGTTTTATGAGAAAGAGATTTAATTAGTTTTAGGACATGTCCCGGAGGGACAGTGATCCATGGGAATTTTGCGTAGAAATGCAAGTGTTGACAGGTGCCATTTTTCTTGCCCTCTTTTAGCCTAGCTGTCCCAACGCTGGTGGAAGCCAGTTCTGATACTCTCCATCTACCCTGCTAGCACCGTTTACCTCATCTTGGATAGTCCCTGTGGACTTAACTCCCACCTACATGGTGGGCAGACTTAGTAGAGACCAACTATCACCCAAAGAAACTACCACCCCATTATATGGGGCAGGCAGCACTGGCTTAGACTACCAAAGTGTTTCCTATCCTAGCGAGGGTGGGGGCTGGCCCTGCCCATCAGCAGGCCCACGTAGTTGTGGCCAGGCCTCTCATCCAGCTGTACTGCAGGTTAACCACATCCACCAGCATTCCAGCAGCAACTGCAGCTGGACCTTTCAGCCAGCCCTACCCACCAGTGGCATTGGTCACAGCTGGCCATTGCTGAGAGCTGGGCTGGGGCCAGCTTTACCCACAGTGCTTACGGTCATGGTCCAGTTACAACAGAAATGTGCACATAGCCCACACAGAGGACACCACCGGAGCACCTGATTCTGACTACTGGGGGGGATGCACTAGAGGGCCCAACAGAAAGACCTTCATATTAGGTCACTTATTTTAAGACCAGGAGACCTACCTGACCTACATAATACATAGAAACAAACACAGAGAGACAAAATGAGAAGACAGAGTAATCTGTTCTGTATGAAAGAACATGACAGAACATCAGAAAAAGAACTAGATGAAATGGAGATAAGCAATCTATCTGACAAAGAATCCAAATTAATGGTCATAAAGATGCTCACCTGATTTGAGAAAAGAGTGGAAGAACTAAGACTTCAAAAAGAGAAAATGTTTTAAAAGAACCTATCAGAGCTAAAGAATACAAAAACTGAATTGAAAAACACACTAGATGGGATAAATAGCAGATTAGAGAATGAAGAAGAATGGATCAACCATCTGGAAGAAGGAATAGTGGAAATCATTCAAGATGAACAGCGAAAAGAAAAAAGAACTTGAAAAATGAGGTTAGGTTAAGGGACCACTAGGACAACATCAAGTGTATTAACATTTGCATTCTAGATGGCCCAGAAGGAAAAGAGGGAGAGAAAGGGGCAGAAAACTTACACCAAGAGATAATAGTTGAAAGAAACAATAACTAATTTGGGGAAGAAAACACATCCAGGTCCAGAAAGCAAAGAGAGCTCCAAAAAGATGAACCCAAGGAAGCCCCCACGAAGACACATAATAATAGAATAGCAAAAATTAAAGATAAAAAGGGAATCTTAAAGGCACAAAAGAAAAGTAACTGTTACATACAAGAAAATGCCCATAGATTATCAGCTGATTTTTTTTTTTAGGAGAAATTTTGCAGGCCAGATGATATAGTAAAAGTGTTGAAAGGAAAAACCTACAACAAAGAACTCTATTTGGCAAGTTTATCTTTCAGAATTACAGGAAAGATAGTTCCTCACACAAATAAAACTTAAAGGAATTCATCACCACTAAGCTGTCCTTATAAGAAATGTTAAAGGGACTTTTTTAAACAGAAAAGGCCATAAGTAGAAGAAAATGATGAAAGAAACAATGTCACTAGCAAAAGCAAAAATAGATAAAGGTAGTAGGTCAATCATTAATTAAGCTAATATGAAGGTTAAAAGACAAAAGTAGTAAAATCAACTGTATCTGCAATAACTAAGATATGCAGAATAAAAAGCTACAAAATAGCATATAAAATATGTCATATACGTAAAAGGTGAAAAGGGGATAAAAATGTAGTGTTTCTTAATGTGTTCAAATGTCAGCAACTATCAACTTAAAATAGACTATTATATACAGGATGTCATATGGTGTCATATGGTCATGGTGACCACAAACCGAAACACCATAAAGTTACACAAAAAAATAAAGAGGAAAGTATCCAAACATAACACAAGGGTAAGTAATCAGGTCACAAGGGAAAAGAGCAAAAGAAGAACAAAGGAATGGAGGAGAACTACAAAAAAATAGCCAGAAAACAATTAACAAAATCGCAGTTAAGTACCTACCTATTAATAATTACTTTAAGTGTAAATGGACTAAATGCTCCAATGAAAAGACATAGGGATACTGAATAAAAAAAAAAAGACCCACCCCTAGGTACAAGAAACTCACTTCAGAACTAAAGATAAGGACTGAAAGTGAAGTGACAGAAAACAATATTCAAAATAAGGGGTAGCAATACTTAGAGCAGACAAAATAGTCTTTAAAACAAAGACTCTAACAAGAGAGAAAGAAGGATATTACATAATGATAAAGAGATCATTCCAACCAAAGGATATAACAGTCTTAAATATCAAAGAACCCAACATAAAGCACCTAAATATAAAAAGCAAATATTAACAGACATAAAAAGGGAGAAATTGACAATAACACAATAATACTATGGGGCTCTTACATCCCATTTGCATCAACAGAAAGATCGTCCTGACAGAAAACCAATGAGGAAACAGTGGCTTTGAATGCCATATCAGACTAGATGGACACAGCAGATATATACAGAACATTCCATCCAAAAATAACAGAATACACATTGTTTTCAAGTGCACATGGAACATTGTTCAGGATCAATTACAAGTTAGGCCACAAAGCAAGTCTTAAAAATTTAAGTAAATTAAAATCACATCAAGCATCATTTTCCAACCACAACTGCATGAAACTAGAAATTACAAGATAGAAACTGGGGAACAAAACCACAAACACTTGGATGCTAAACAACATGCTACTAAACAAGGAATATGTCAACAGAGATAACATGGAGGAAATAAAAAAAAGAATCTTGAGACAAATGAAAATAGAAACCCAACAGTTTAAAATCTTAGGACACAACAAAAGTAATTCTAAGAATGACAGTTATAGCAATACAGGTCTACCACAAGAAACAAGGAAAATATCGAATAGTGGTGAATCCTTAGATCTTAAGAAATTAGGAAAAGAAAAAAAAACAGATTTAGTAGAACAAAGGAAATAATAAAGATCAGAATAAAAATAAATGAAGGACAAAAAAAACCCAGAAATGATCAATGAAACAAAGTGCTGGGTTTTTTTGAAAAGATAAGCAAAACTAATAAGACTTTAGCTAGTCTCATCAAGAAAAAAAGGGGAGAGAGTGGACTCAAATTCAGAAATGAAAGAAAAGAGGTTACAACCAACACCCCAGAAATATGAAAGATTATGAGAAACTACTAAAATAAATTATATGCCAACAAACTGGACAACCTAGGAAAAAAAACAGATAAGTTTTTAGAAACATTCAATCTTTCTAAACTGCATCAGGTAGAAATAGAAAATCTGAACAATTACTAGTAATAAAATTGAACTAGTTATTAAAAAAAAGAATCCCAACAAGTGAATGTCCAAGAAGAGATGGTTTTACATATGAATTCTACCAAATATTCAAAGAAGACTTAATGTTTCCAAATTCATTTTGCAAGGCCAGCATTACTCTGATACCAAAACCAGACAAGGACACTACAAAAAAAAGAGAAAGTATAGGGCAACATACCTATGAACATAAATGCAAAAATCCTGAACAAAATATTAGCAAACCAAACTCAGTAATACATTAAAAGCATTATTCAACATGATCAAGTGGGATTTATTCCAGGGATGCAAAGATGGTTCAACAACCACAAATCACAAGATAAAATTAACAAAGGATAAAAATTATATGATCATCTCATTAACAAAGGATAAAAATCATATCTCAATAGATGCAGAAAAACTATTTGACAAAATTCAACATCCATTTATGATTAAAAACTCTCAACAAACTGGGTTTAGAGGGAACATACTTCAACATAATAAAGGCCATATATGGAAAACCCAGAGCTAAAATCATACTCCAAGATAAAATCTGAAAGCTCGTTCTTTAATAACAGGAACAAGACAAGGTATGCCCACCCTCATCACTTTTATTCAAACTTCTACCAGAAGTTTTCTTGCCACATGGTTTAGAAAAAAAAGAGAGAAAAGGCATCCAGATTGGTAAGGAAGAAGTAAAACTGCATCAGTTTATAGATCACATGGCACTATCCATAGAAAATCCTAAAAAGTCCCTCAAAAAACTATTAGAATAAATGAATTCAATAACGTTGCAGGAAATAAAATTAACATGCAGAAATCACTTGTATTTCTATACACTAATAACAAATAAGCAGAAAGAGAAATTAGGACAACAATTTCAATTATAATTGCACCCAAAAGAATAAAATAACTAGGAATAAACTTAACCAAGGAGGTGAAAGACCTGCACTCTGAAAAATATGAAACTTTTATTCTTATTATGTTAGTCACCATACAGTACATCATTAGTTTTTGATGTAGTGTTCCATGATTCAATGTTTGCATATAACACCCAGTGCTCCATGCAATCTGTGCCCTCCTTAATATCCACCACCAGGCTTACCCATCCCCCACCCTGTCCCTTCTAAAACCCTCTTTGTTTCCCAGAGTCCACAGTCTCTCATGGTTCATCTCCCCCTCCCATTACCCCCCCTTCATTTTTCCCTTCCTTCTCCTAATGTCCTCCATGCTATTCCTTATGTTCCACAAATAAGTGAAACCATATGATAATTTACTTTCTCTGCTTATTTCACTTAGCATAATCTCCTCCAGTCCCATCCATGTTGATGCAAAATTTGGTTATTCATCCTTTCTGATGGCTGAGTAATATTCCACTATATATATGGACCACATCTTCTTTAACAATAGCCAAACTGTGAAAAGAGCCAAGATGCCTTTCAACGGACAAATGGATGAAACACTGATTTAAAAAACTGAAGATAACACAAACAAATGGAAAGATATTCCATGCTCATAGATTGGAAGGATAACTGCTACAATATCCATACTACCCAAAGCAATCTACAGATTCAGCACAATTCCTAATAAAATACCAATAGCATTTTTCGCAGAAGTAGAACAAATTTGTATGCAACTACCAAAGACCCCATGTGGCCAATGTAATCTTGCTAAAGAACAAAGCTGAGGTATCACAATTCTAGATTTCAGGATATACTACAAAACTTCAGTAATCACAATGGTATGGTACTGGCATAAAAAAATAGATAAATGGAACAGAATAGAGAGCCCAGAAACAGACCCACACTTATATGGTCAGTTAATCTCTGGCAAAGAAATGAAATGGCACTTTCTTACACCATACACAAAAATAAACTCAGAATGGATTAAAGACTGAAATGTGAGACCTGAAACCATAACTCTCCCAGAAGAGAACACAGTCAGCAATTTCTTTGACATCAGCCACACATCATTTTTCTCGATATGTCTCCTAAAGGAAGGAAAACAAAAGCAAAACTAAACTTTTGAGACTACAACAAACAGAAAGCTTTTGCAGGGGAAAGAAAATCAACAAAATGAAAAGACAACCTACTGAATGGGAGAAGATGCTTACAAATGATATATAAATATCTGAAGTAATGGGTTAATACCCAAAATCTATAAGGAACTCCTACAACACCAATAAAAAAATCTGATATAAAAAATAAAGTAGGGCACAGAAACCTGAATGATATTTTTTCAAAGAAGACATATCCAGATGGCACATGGAAAAGCACATGGAAAGATGCTCAACATCACTAATCATCGGGGAAATGCAAATCAAAACCACAACGAGCTATCTATGACCTTACAGGTGTCAGAGTGGCTAGTTGCAAAAAGACAAGAAATAGCAAATACTGGCAAGGGTGTGGGAAAAAAGTAACCCGCACGCACCGTTATCAGAAATGTAAGTTAGGGCAGCCTCTGTGGAAAACAGTATGGAGGTTCCTCAAAAAGTTAAAAATAAACTCTCATATGATCCAGTAATTTTGCTTTTGGGGATTTACCCAAATGAAATGAAAACACTAATTGGAAAAGATAGATATATTCACTCCTATGTTTATTGCAGCATTATTTACAATAGCCAAGATATGGAAGCAACTTAAGTGTCCATCAGTAGATGAATGGATAAAGAAGTGGTTTATCTATTACAATGGAATACTATTCAGCCGTAAGAAAGATGAGATCTTGCCCTCTGCAAAAACATGATGGACCTAGCAGGTAGTATGCTAAGTAAAATAGGACAGAAAGATAAACACTGTATGATTTCACTTAAATGTGGAATCTAAAAAACAAGTGAAGAAACAAAAACAAAAATATAGGAAACAAACTTCCTAGAGAGGGTAGGGAATTGGGCAAAATAGGTGAAGGAGATTAAGAGGTACATATCTCCTGTTATAAGTCATGGGAATATAATGTACTACATAGGGACCATAGTCAGTAATACTGAAATGACTTTGTACAGTGACACACTAGACTTGTGGGAATCGTTTTGTAATGTTTAAGAATATGTCATCACTATGATGTACACCTAAAGCTAATAGGATATTTTATGTCTATTATATTTCAGTAAAAAGAAGAATGAGAAGTGTGTTTCAAGAAATGAAAGGAGGGAAGTATCATTGGATTGGGATGAATAAGGAAATTCTTGTGAAATATAACCTGTCACTCTATCATATCTATATATGGTATCGTATCATTACATATAGATATATCATATTTATATATGGTATAAATTCTCCATTCATCCTAGGAAAACCAGACAGTATTCAATCAGTTCCTTATTTCAAGTTCTTTATTCCAGCCCATACAAAATCTGAAGGGCACTAAAGATTTAGAATAAGTTTTTCTTACCTAGTCAATTCATTCTCTATGCTCTTTTCCAGACTCTTGCTCTTAGCTATTGGACCTTCTGGAGCATGACAGGCCACCCCCAGCATGGGGCGGAGAACATTCCCAGGGAAAGCATCCATCCTCCCTTCCCTTGTGGTTCCTTAATCCTTTTGCAACTCTTTTAATTCCCTCCTGCCAAAGCCCTGCCTCTTCCTGTATAGCATTCCAGTGTGAGCTGTCATCTCAGCCACATCTGAGTTATGCTAGCATGTTCATTCCCCTGCTAGCTTTGAGTCATATCGCAAAAAGTGACAGAGGAGGAAGAGGTGCGGAGGAAAACCAAGCCTTCTCCGTAAACAACTATGATCGGAGTCTTTTAAAAAAGTGTTCCAGGTTAATAAAGTACATTTGGCCTACAGGGACAAATGGCCTACACTTGGCCTATCCAGAAATATGGGGCTCTTGAGGGAGGCATTTCTCATTTTTAATCTTCTTATATTTTGAAATTTCACGGCTTCCAATGTGTTATCTGGACATCTTTTTTTTTTTTTAATGGGAATATATATAAAAGTGAACTAAAATCTTATCTTTTAAAAATAACCTCAGAAAATGGGTAGTGAATATAGGGATTTATTATCTGGATTCTAGAGCAAGAACAATCCAATGAAAATTGCAGAGACTTTTTTTTTTCTCCCCTCAGAGAGGAATAAGAAAGACAGTGGCAATAACACCTGCACATCTAAGGCAAAGCTCAATTATTCTACTAGAAATCAGTAAAACATCTTTCCTTTTGCAAACACAATTTAAATCACATTTAACAAAATCGTGATGGGCACAGATGAAAATCCTATCTCATTTTAGACAGAAATTATTAAGACGTAAGCACTTTCTGCTCCTGCTCATCAGGCAGTACTCCAGAATCCGCTATCTCCAATTTGGCAATCTTTCTTATCTAACTGAGGTTCCTGTTAAAGCTGGGTCCTTTCTCTCAGGTCTTACTGCCTCCGATTAGCCAAGACCCATTTGAGGTGGTGTGTACCACCCCTAGGCGGGCTGTGATGCAGCAGATCAGCTGCTTTTGCTCATTCCTCTTCTCTTCTCTTCTCATCATTTGTACCTCTCATTTTATCTTCAATACTCAGTGCAATTACCCCACCCAGACAAGCACATTTACATTCCACATACCCTTCATTTGAATCTACTTCTAAAATTCTCCTGTTCTGTTCCCCCAGTTAATATGCCCTCCCCTGCCTCTCTGCCCATCACAATCTGTCCTTCATGTATCACAGTAAATTCCAAATAGAAGAGGAATTCAGGGTGCAAAACTAAACCCTAAGAAAACCAGGGGGAAAAGAATAAAATGGTCTTCAAAAGTTCTCAAGTGGAAAGAACTTTTCATTTTTGGAGAAGAAACCATAGTAGATAACAGGACATTTTAATATTTCAGTACATCTTTTAAAATAAAGGGTTAATAAAAAGCTATGTAAAAATATCAATACACATCAAGACAACTTTAAAGAGAAAAAAATATAGCTATTAAAGGGTAATATATGAACATATTAATGATTCAGTGTCACTAGTAATTTAAAGAAATAAAGGCTTAGGGGCTCCTGGGTGGTTCAGTGGGTTAAAGCCTCTGCCTTCGGCTCAGGTCATGATCTCAGGGTCCTGGGATTGAGCCCTGCATCGAGCCCTCTGCTTAGCAGGGAGCCTGCTTCCCCCTCTCTCTCTGCCTGCCTCTCTGCCTACTTGTGATCACTCTCTTTGTGTCAAATAAATAAATATTTAAAAAAAAATTTTTTTTAATTTTTAAAAAAAGAAAATGGAGGGAAAAATGTTATACACACATGCACCCCAATGGAATATTATTCAAATATATAAAAGGAAATCCTGCCATTTGCAACAACATGAATGGACTTTGAGGGCATTATGCTAAATAAAATAAATCATATGCAGAAAGACAAATGTATGATCTTGATTATGTGTGGAATCTTTTAAAAAATGAGTTCACATGGATAGATCTTGAAGACGTTATTTTAAGAGGGATGTGTCAAACAAAGAAATACTGAGTGGTATTACTCACATGTGGAATTTAAAAAGCCAGTCTCTAAAAAAAACCCATAAAATGGTAGTTAGAAGGGAAGAGGGGTGTGAAGAGCGGTAAGTCAGATGTTGTTTAAGGGTATAAGCCTGCAATGAATAGCAAGCAAGTCCTAGAGATCTAATACGCAGTATAGTAAATATAAGCAATATTGTATTATAATTATCAAACTTACTAGGAGAATAGAACTTAATCATTCCAACCCCTAAGAGGACATAATTATGTAATATGAAGAGCTGCTAATTATTGCTTCAGTGGCAATCATATTATTATATGTAAATGTATCAAATTAATATGTTGTACCCCTTAAACATTTATACAATGCTGTATGTCAACTGTATTTCAACTTCAAAAAAAAAAAAAAACACTGAACTCATAGAAACAGAAAGATTGGTGGTTGTCAGAGGTGTGGAGGTGGGGGATGGGCAAAATGGGTGATGGTGGTCAAAACTGGGAGTTCATAAGATAAACAAGTCCAGGGGATACAATGTACAGCATGGCAACTATAATTGACAATACTATAGTACATACACATGCTATATTACATATCTTAAGTGCTTTTATACTTTTTATTTATAAATTTTGGAATCCTACCCAGCCATATGAATCTCATACTGACCTCTCCTCTGTTTCAACCATTTATACCCCCTTTTCTGTAGTAGGCCTTTTGACATTGAGTTATTCAGTGTCATGCTCTCATTTACCCACTTAATAGAAAGGTCTTAACATTTCACCTTTAAACCAAAGCAGGAGCTCAAGGACAATCAGCCCAATAAAGAAGAAAACATCTGTGATCATGCTGGAAAAGAAACAAACCCCTGTAGCTCCTGACCCAGACCATAAAAGCTCTTTGCCCCAGCTCCCTCTCCTAAAAGAGAGATCGATCCCCAAACCAGGCTGTTTGATCACTGGTAAAAGGGGCACAAAGGTAACAGAGCTCTTCCTAAGGGAGAAGAATCACAGCTTCCAGGAGTGAAATAGCTAGTAGCTTATTACTTGTCAATGGTCCCAGCAAAATATTACAGCCTAATTAAAAACAAATTTATTGCCAACTTTTTACAAAGGGCAATGTGATGGTTAATGTTATGTGTGAACTTGACTAGGCCACAGTTTCTAGGTCATTCCTAGCCTAAATAACACTGGATATATTTTTTAGGTGAGATTGACATTAAATCAGTAGACTTGGAGTAAAGTAGATTATCCTCCATAATGTGGAGGGGCCTCACCTAAGCAGTTGAAGTCCTTAATAGAAGAAAGATGTAGATCCCCAAAGATGAGGGAATTCTGTCTCCAGATTGCTTTCACACTGAGGCAACATTCCCCACATCTCCTCTCCTGCAGATTTGAGACTTGTCACAGCCTCCACAAACACAAGCCATTTCCTTAAGATAAATCTCTATGGATGAATGTGTATACACACACTCACTCATTCACTCACTCGCTGATTCTATTTCTGTGGAGACTTCTAATATAGGAAAGAAAAACCTGGTCATTATTTTTGCTGTGTCTGTTCTCTTTTACTGAAAATTCCTTTTTCCAAATTGGATATAAGCATTTAAAGGCAGGACCCAGTAATCATGTTTCTCTGTGTTCTTTACAGAATCAAGAAAGGACTTTGAATGTAGTCAGTATTCAATAAATGTTTGATTACTCTACTTGAATGAAGAACCGTAAGTCTTCCTGGGCAGTGATTTGTTGAGTTTTTTTTTTCTTTTTTTTTTTTTAATTAACTGTTAGATGTGACAAGATCGCTTACTTCAGTACATAGTTCATTGTTATCCTTTTAGAGCACCAAACTTAATTAATGTCAAGGCCCAGCATCTGGTTGAAATTTTGGGTCATTGCTACAAATTGAAATCTGGGTAAGGAAAAGCAACTCAAAGTTATCCTCTAGCTACTGAAAGAAGGTGGGTGAAGGTAGCTCTTCTTTAGTCACAATAACCTGGAGCAGATGTGGGGTACAACAGGAGGTCAGATGTGGGTCAAAGGCTAATGCAGCCATCCCAGTGCTTGTTTAGGCCTGAAGGCTGTATTCCAGCTTTCCTAGATATGAGGAAACAATGTACAGCTTGACCAAAGAGTAGAATGGAAGCTAACCCCATAGGTCCAGAGTACAGGACTTCTGCAGGTCCTCTGACCAAGGGAGCAGGCTTATATTTACTTTCTGAATCTTAATTTGAAGTGAATTTTAGTCACATTGGGAAAAAAAATCTTTTGCATATTTTAATGTTAATATTACTACCGAGATGCTGATAATAGAATTTAATAAAATATCCTTGTTTCTAAATTGCATACCTGTTTGAGGGTTAACAAATTAAAAACAGACTAAAAATTGTAGTAGTACTGTCAGATTGATAACAGGCCAAGATATTTATTTCCTCCTTTGCTTCCCTTAAGATTTTCTAAAAGGTATACCACTTAATGTGTTTCATTGATAAACCCAGTACTACTTCCTCATCATCCATATGTTTGCCAAACATATTTGCTGTAATCTCTAGCAACAACATTTGTGTAAAACAGCTTTTAGCAGTTGTACCTGAGTTAAAGTACGAAGTACGTTTATTATCAAGGCGGTCCTCCTCAGGAGGACTTTTTATTGTTACTGCTACATAATCGCGTCTAATGGCTCCAATAAGAACACTAGGTTGAAGTCTTTCTGTAGTTACCACAATTTTCCCGGAGCCCCAGGACCTGAAAAATGCAAACAAATGATCTCATATTTTCCCCGTGAGATTTGAAACTAAAGCGCTGATCATTTAGCCAAAATAAAATTCAGTGAAATCATATTTTATGTGAAAGAAGGGAAGGGTAAATTGCATAAGTACAATAGCATTCAACTCATCTTAAAATACTGCATTTCCATTTGTGTAATATGTTTGCTTCTTCCTGCTCTGAAAAACTGTGCTTTCTTCCTATAATGACAAACATTAATCAAACCTGCCATTATTACCTCCACCGATTAAACGCCTACATCCCGACACAACAAACCTGCCTGCTTCTCTACATGTGCTTTCCATCTTAATGCATATACAGACAGACTTCAGGGGACCTTTTATCAGAGATATTTACCCCTAGAGCCTTCCTATACATACTCTCCACATGAAATCCCCTTTATATGAAGCACCCGTCAGTGTATTAATGGAACAGAATGTGCAGCAGGATATTTTATAAAAAAAAAAAAAACAGTGGTCACTATATAAATGGGACACCTCATTATAGTTCTCCACCATTTGGTCTTCACAAAGGAGTCATTAAAGACTATTTCTTTCTTAGGCAAGAATTATTGGATGTTTTGACCAATAATAAGGACATTTCTAATATAGCTCCATAATATTATGATACGGTAAAATTTGGTGCATGGAAATTAAAATATTTCAACCTGGAGAGTTAAACCACCTTAATCATCAATGTTTCCTCTAAACCCTTTCATACTAACAAAATGATCATTATTTCCTTTGAATATTATCAGGAAAAATAGTATTTCTCTTTCAGAACATATTCATGTTCCCAATGCTATCCATCACTTCTTTCTCCTTGTCTCACTGCAACACAGATCTCTTAAAAGTTGAACCTGGGGCGCCTGGGTGGCTCAGTGGATTAAGCCTCTGCCTTCGGCTCAGGTCATGATCTCAGGGTCCTGAGATCGAGCCCCGCATCAGGCTCTCTGCTCAGCAGGAAGCCTGCTCCCCCCCCACCCCCGCCTGCCTCTCTGCCTGCTTGTGCTCTCTCTGTGTCAAATAAATAAATAAAATCTTTTAAAAAAGTTGAACCTGAAAGTGGCTCTTAAATAAAAAAAAATCAGTTGTTTTATTACTAGTTCCTGTTCATTACTTGTCTTCTTGATGCAAAATGTTATCTGAGTATTAGCTCAATAAAGTTGGGCAGGGAAAATAATTTTTTAAAAAACTTCTTTTATATGGTATTACTTATTAGCTGTCCCAGTAAAGGTTTGATTAGGTGCAATGATGTAAAGTTTTAAGGAAAGGTATTTTTTTGAATTTCAATTATCTCTTTTTCTAGATAATATTTGCCCAAGTAATTGAATACCTGTTCTAAATCATCCTCCAAACATTACTCTGCTCTTTTCAAAACTTCGTGAAATTGTTTTGTGTCTTTTGAAGACCAGGAACTTAAAACTGCATAAAACTTCCATGATGGCTTTATTGAGGTAAAGAGATGACAAAGGATGTTTGGGGGCAACTTTCTCTATTTTCAAGTTTTAGGTTGCATATTGAGCCATTTTAGTCAGTAAATATTAGTTGACTGCCCACCATCGACCAAAATGACAGGGATACCCAGGTGCTAGAAATTTTACTGCACAAAATAAAAGATTGAGATCAACAGTTTGAAAATGATGTAAAGTTAAGACAAGATTTGGTTTTTCCTTTAATAAGGAAAGAGCCCCTCACATGTTTAAATCCTTAACAAAAGATGACTGATGGGGGTGCCTGAGTGGCTCAGTGGGTTAAAGCCTCTGCCTTCGGCTCAGGTCATGATCTCAGGGTCCTGGGATCGAGCCCCATCAGGCTCTCTGCTCAGCAGGGAACCTGCTTCCACCTCCCTCTCTCTGCCTGCCTCTCTGCCTACTTGTGATCTCTGTCAAATAAATAAATAAAATCTTTAAAAAAAAAAAAAAAAGATGACTGATGGACAGTGAAGGGTTTAGGATTATAGGAGAAGAAAGAGGTGGGGGCCTTGCAAACTTATGCTCCCATCTGGAGCAGTTCCAGCTCCTTCATGGAAATGTTGTCAAAGAAGGAAAGATGTGAAGGAGTTAGGTAAATTTTCAGGATTAGTGCAGGAACTTTCTCTAGTAAGTCATGAATAAATGAGGAATAAAAAGTGTGCTCACTAGCTGGGAATGATAAGCAAATAGGCAAATGGAATGTTCAAAACAGCTACTGGGCGAACAGGAGGAAGGCTTGACGAGGAAAACTTGGGGCTCCTTCTTGGCATCTAGTGTCCAGGGCAGTTGAAAGCCATACATTCATCCTGAAACCGATTGGCACAATTGGGTGATTTTCTCAGAAGGGCTCAGTTTTACTCACATAATGGAAACAAGTAAACCCCCAATTTTTAAATAGCTCCACATAGTCGGAAGCCAAAAGTAGACTCAAACATGCCTTAAGCCAAAATAAGTACAGGCGTCAGAAATGGAACAGAGAGTGATAAGTACCACCCATTACCCCTATATGTGTTAGCTTCTCTGGAAACACTGTAATTTTTAAGTGGAGCTTAAATGAGCAAACCCTCTCCTTACCAGTGGTTCTCAAAACTGAGGATGCATTGGAAGCCTCTGAGGAGCTTGTTGAAACAGATCGCTGATTTGATTTGTGATTCAGTGGGTCTGGGGTGGGGCCTTAGAATTTGCATTTCTAGTAAGTTCCTAGGTTCTGTTGAGGCTGTTGGTCAGACACCACTGCTCTCAGTCAAACTCTAACACCAGGATGAATATGTGCAATTGTTCCAGTCACTGGAGCTCCTAGGTTCTAGATCTCTTGCTCATTCATTGCTGATTCTGCCCGTGCCTGTCACAGTGCCTGGCATATAACTGGCACCAAGTAACTCTTCTGAGAAGGAAGGTAAACTAGCCTTTCCTGAATGCCCTCTGAATGTGGCAGGCACAATTCCGTGAACTCAGAGAGGCACTTCCATAGACACGAAGATGTTAACTGGTTGATACCTCTCTGCGCCAAAGGTATAAAATGGTGAATTACTGATATATCCAAAACTCAACTCATGGCATTGGCTTCAGATTATAATCTTAGTGCTAGATAAAGATAATAAAAGATCACAACTAAAAATGTAAATCTGTGGAAACCATACAATTTCAAAAAGTGTATTATTTGCTCCCATAAGCAGGGCATTATCTTTAGTAGAATCCCCATTTTAGGGAAAATCTTAAGTAATGTATGCGTAGCTACTAAGACTAGAACCACAGTCTCTTAATTCTCATAAAGTCACCATGACCTATGTCTTGCCAGGTCCCCGTGGCCGTTTTCTGTGTCTCACACAGTCATTCAGCACTTCTGAGCCCGCTGATTAGCCCTTCTTTTTTCTCACGCCACTTTCTTGAGGCTCTGTGCCACCTTCCCTCCTACTCTCCCTTCTGCTTCTTTTAGAAACCCTTGCTATCTCCCCCTCACCTGGACCTTGAAACACTGGAATGCCCCAGGGAGCTCATTTCCTGGCTGCCTCCTCCTCTCTCCCTGGATGATCTCATAGACCCAGGGCTATAGATAACACCAGCATGCTGATATCGCCCAAATCTGCATCTCCAACCTGGACTCAGCTCCACACTCATCTATCTAACTGCCAACTGAGCATCGCCACTGGAATACTTAATAAGCATCTCAAATGGAACAGGTCCAAAACAGAATCTTTAGTTGCCTTGAACCTCCTTCTCATTTCAGTAGATGTGATCCCCAAATATCATTTGTTCGGGACGAAATCTCAGGAGTCATCTTGGATTTCTTTCATGTGCTAAGTCTCCACCAACGCCTTGGACCAGTTTTTGCACCCAAGTGGTTTCTGGACTAATTCCTTTGTACCATCTCCCCTGTTGCCAGCCACAGTTGAAGCTGCCTTGTCTCTTCCCCTAATTCATGGCCATGGCTTCTTCTCGCAGTTCCCACTGTCCCCTCCATCACTTCATTGCCCCATGGAGCAGATGGAGTGATTTGGCTTTACAGTGAATCAGACCTCAGGAATTCTCTTACTATAACCTGCCAGATGCTTCTCTCCACAAATAGGATAGAGTCCAGCCTTTAACCATAGGATGTCTAGAGGGCCCTACTTATCCACCACTTCATCTTCTACCACTCCCCTACCCAGCCATTCATACCTTATTTCTCCCTCTTGGCTATAACAAGCTTCTCAAGCCCTTCTTTATAGCTGCTGTTCCCTTGGCCTCCGGTGCCCTCTACTAACCCAGGCCTTTCTTAACCAAAGTGTTCATGGTTCCCCACCATTGCACTCTCTGTCCCCTATTGATTTCCTTCACAGCACTTATTTGAAATTGTTTATATAGTTTTTTTTTTAATGGTTATCTGTATCTGGCAACTAGAATGTAAACTCCCAAGCAGGTGGGGATTTTGTATTCTTCACTGCAAGATTATTTAGAACAGTATTTAGAACATAGCACATCACACAAGCATGTTGACTTGGTGAATTTTAAATCTGTTGTTCTACTACACCACGTTGATGCCTCCTCAGATATCATTTTGTAATCTGATCAGAACCTACTCCAATGTCTACACAACGGATTGTTCTAATCAGTGACAAGTTCATAACTCAGATTTGTTATTCTTGAATCTCAGAAGCCATAATTCCAAAGACAGATGCTTGGGCTGCTTAAAAGAAGTCTCATGCCATGGTCTTGATGTTGTTCTAGGTATTTAATTTTAATCCAGATCACAGACTTTGCTTTTCATGCAACATGAACTCCTTGTGGCTAGTATTTTTCAAAATACTACAAGCAAGGTCAAGTTTTTCAATTCCTCTAGAATATTTTAGACTTCCACTTAAGTAGTAGTGGAAGTTTCAGGGTACCTGGATGGCTCATTGGTTCAATGCCCAACTCTTGATTTCAGCTCAGGTCATGGTCTCAGGGTCATGAGACTGAGCCCCATGTCAGGCTCTGTGCTCTGCAGGGAGTCTGCTTGAGATTCTTTCCCTTTCCCTCTCCCCCCACCCCCTCCCCCCAGTTGTGTGTGTGTGTGTGTGAGCACACTCTCTCTCAAATAAATAAATCTTTGGGGAAAAAATTAGTGGAAGTTTCAATATTGACCCACAGCCTCCGTTCAAATGTATTTGACAGTGATTATATACTTTGTGGTGGTGTTCAGCATTTCATGTACCAAATTTAGGCCACATGAAAGAAATAAAGAGAATCCATGCCTCAAGCTGTTTACAAAGTTGTTTTTCCCTCATGTTTAAATTCTGTTACTGTAACTTTAAAAACCACAGGATTCTCTGCTTGGCCAGGGACTAAGGATTTGAAACATCATTGTACTCTGCTTCAGTTTGGAGTTAACTTAGTTTTGTCACATTTCCTGCCAGGTCCAGCTAATTTGTAAACATGCAGAAATAGGAGCAAGATCCATTCATCCTAATCTAAACCAAGAAGAGACTCCCTCATTTCCATGGCAAACACCCTGTGTTCACAGGTTTGCACTTTCTTCTCATATTTATATGCCACCTCTTAAAATCCCTGGACTGGTATAAGCTTCCGCAGGTTAAGCTTCCGCAGGTTAAGCCTCCACACTGTACTAACTCCTGAAACACCAAGTGTATTGAAAGCTACTACTGGTACCTTAGAAGTTCAATTACACAAGTGACTACCGGAAGCCTACCTTGTACCATCACTATGCTAGATTGTGGAGGATACAAATGTATTGAGGTTCCTCTTGCCAATACCCCCTCTTCCTCATCAGCCCACTTGTAAATGGTGGGTTTTCCAAAGCACCACCGTTGATGTGAATACCCCTGGGTTATTTCACCCACCACACTGACAACCTCCACCTATTTATCCCTACCCTCATGTTCCCTTCCCAGCATTGCTCCTGCTCCCATCTATTGGACAAGACGATAGCCCAGCAATGCCTCAAATACCACAAATCCAAAACCAAACCTGTTATCTTCATACCTCCACTGATGTATCTGCTCAAACTCCTTTCTTCCTGTACAAAGATCCCAATTCACAGCATTAACAGGACCATTACTGATCCATTTCCCAAAACTGGAAACATTTCTTTCCTGAACTCTCTACCCAAAAGAAACTGACTACTAAATCATAAACTGTAGTAAAGAATATACCTCTGGTCTGACTTCTCCTTTCCATCCACACTTTCCCTTAAGGGACATAATTTATTTCACTCTTTTGGTGTTTGTGAGATCTTGAGCACAGATGGGTCATCTATATACTTATTCAGTTCATCAGCTTGGCCCACTCCTCCAGGTTTTACATTCGGAATGGTTCCTGCAGCGGTAAGCAGCACTGTCCAGTAGAAATGTAACATGGGATATGTGCGATTTTACATTTTTCTAGTGACGTTATATACATAAAAAAAGAGATAAGTGAAATTAGCTTGAAGACTATTTAAGCCAGTACATTTTATATATTAAAATTTCAAACTGTAAATAATATGAAAATGTTTAATAATGGATATTTTACATTTCTTTTTCTTTGTACAAAGCCTTCAAAATCAAGTGCTAGTGACCCCATTTGGCTAGTAGCTGTCCTATTAGACAACATAGACATTGGGGTGAGCTGCGGTGGGGCTAAAACTCATGTAGAAGGATGTACCTAAAGCTTCAAGGAGAGATGAGGTCATCCATTAAGGTAGTGGCAATGAAAAAAACTCAATCCATGACTACACTGAAAAATAGGAAGGGGGGCTAGGGCTATTAACAGATAACTTATAAAGCACACAGAACCAAGTTGAGGATAAAACCACAGCCCAAATTGGGGAGATGTTTAAGGGTACAAACTTGCAACTACCAGAAGCATGAGTTCCCGAGATCTAATACACACCATAAAGATTATAGTCAATACTATAATATATACTTCAAAATTGCTAACAGACTAGATCTTAAATGTTCTCATCACAGAAAAGAAACGGCAGTTATGTTACCCAATAAAGGTTTTAGGTAATGCTACAGTGGTATTCATGTTGCAATATTATGTGTATCAAATTAAAATGTTGCACACCTGAAACTAACACAATGTTATATACCAATTACATCTCAATATTTAAAACAAACAAGCAAATAAATAAAAATTAAACACGTACACACAGCTCAAAATACAAAGATAACGCACCTTCACAGGTAAAGTAAAAAATAAATAAATCCCATTAGAGAAGCTCAGCCACCCAAACACAATCAAGGGCTCAGGGGCAAGTGCATCAGTAATTCAGAAATGGCCCTCAGAAAAGGTAAGTAAGGCACCTTATCCTCATGCACACAGGCCCCCATGCAGCTGTGATCCTTTCCTCCAGGTTAATGGCCCAAGAACTATTTACTCAACAAAGTGAAGGGTCCTCTGCTGGTTTGTCTTGGAGAGAAGCAGATGAGAACATATCGGGAGATGGAGGCGGGGGAGAGACAAAATGGAATTGGTTCCCAGGGTAGGGCCCTAAGTATGTATTCTGAAGTGGAGACTCCCAACAAGAGAAGCTCCCAGAGCTATGCTGCAATAAGGAAACATTCCCTCTTCTCTACCTCCCAAAACAAAGCAGCTCCACTCATCCTGTCTTCCTCGCAACTGTGGACAGCAGACTGCAGAGATCAGAACCCACATTAATAGAAAATTTAATAGGGTTTCTGATTTGAGCTGACAAGATTCAGTCTTCAATCCAGTCTTTTAACATAAGTGTGAACAGACAGCCAAGAATTGCCAAACTTTGAAAGAAAAATCAACACCTTCAAAGAGAAACATCAAATTCAACCAACTGAAAACCTAACCCCCAAAAAACACTGTTAATAGAAAAAACTAAAACAACTTAATATATAAAAATATGTAATTCTTATCCTCAAATATTCAGTACTTAATAAGAAGACAATTTTCTTTTTAATTCTCAAGAGTTAACCATACGACCAGGAAACACACACACACACACTTCTCAGTCTAAAGACTGAACAGCAGAATGAATCCAGCTAAAAGAATGAATGTTCTAGAAAGATTCTCTAAAATATCATGTAAACAAACAGAAGGATGGAAACAATGAGAAGATCAAGATGTAGGAACACAGAATAGAGCCAAATCTCAAACATCTGTCTGATAGGAGTTCTAGAAGAGCAAAAACTGAAGGAAAGAAAATACTGAACAAATTAAAAGAAAATTTTCCTGAAGGACACAGCATGTGTCCAGAACATTCAGACATAAACAAACATGTGAATATATAAAAGGTTCCAGGTTGGGGGCGAGGGGTGAACCCAGATTACATACAAAGGAGTACAGAACAAGTAAGCCAGACATTTCAGTGATTCTTTGCACAGCAGATGTGAGATCCATTTGCCAAACTGCTGATGGAAATTGAGCACTAGCTTGTATCTAATTCATACTTATATTTAATATGGGAAGACAAAGGATCCTTTGAACCAAGTTTACCAAATGAAGTCCTTTCTGAAAAGATAACTAGGACATTTCAGCAAAGGACTCCAAGGAAGAAGAAAGAGTAAGATACTAGCAATGATACTAAAAGAAAAATCTTACCACTAAGTTTCAGTGCCTACTTGCATATAAAATAAAAAATAACATCTCAAAAATTCTCAGATCTTTTCAAAAAAGCAATACACTAGGGTATTATCTCATTCCAAAGAAGGATCAAAGTATCATACATGGCCTGTTACTATATAGCCATGGAAACCTTCACTCTATGTGACTCAGTCTAAGAATCCACTCAATCATATTAGCATGCCTCATTCCGTTCTAAGACCTGAACAACTGGGGTCCCAATCCTGGGGGCCCTGCTTTAAAAATGCCCACTGTGGCCCTTCTCTGACCATGCCCCTCATAGCAGCATGACGCTGGAGTTCCCCAACAAGTGCCCTGAGTCCAATTCCAATGCCTGCCTGGCTCCTTCCCAAGTCTGCAGAAAGCTCCTGTCTTTCTACTGCCTGCCCTCCTGAGGCCAACCGGGCATCAATCAATGTGTGTACTCCTCAGATGAAGGAAGGCCAAGGGGTGTGGCTTGCATGGAGTGGGGAGTTATGGCAGAGCTTGGATACCGTCCAGGTATCTGGGTGCATGCTGCTCGTGGCATGGCACGATCCAGATGTGGAAGGAGAAATGGGTAAGGCCACACAAGCTAGGACCCTTCAGTTGTGTTCCCAACCTAAACCTCAAAAATATTAGAGACTGGCTTGTCCTCATCTTTGATAGTAGAAAGACAGGAATGGAAGAGAGAATTCAGTAAATAAAGACGTGGGGTCGAAAGGTGACTTAAGAATAGCACCCAACCAAACATAGCAACTGTTGAGAGAAGAAAGGAAACCTCTGAGAGAGAATGTCATGGGGTTTATGCACTAAGTGACAGAAAACTCAGTTAAAAGTGGCCTAAATGATTATTGCTCATATCTCAGGAGGAAGGCCTCAGGAAGGCTTCAGTGAAATCCTCAATAACCTGTCTCCCTTCCGTCTTTATTCCTATGTCCATGGTCAGTGCTCAGCTTGGTCTCTTTGGCCACTCCCCTCAGGGGCTCAGGATGAGGACCATAGTTCTGAGGGAGGCACCTAGTCAATGGTGTCCAGAAGCAGGAAAAGAGCAAGCCTATCTTGTATCCTTTTTATAGAATATGAAAAGCCCCTGAAAACTCCTCTGTCCCCTTCCTCCCAGGTTTCATCTTCTAGAACCCCTCACTGGTTAGAGGAAGTGCATTTACCATCAGCCAGGATGGACTCGGGCTGATACAATGTCAATACTGACACCTCTAAAGGCCAGCCAAACCTGAACCAAACATGGACTCTGTCAGCCAGAAGAGGGGACGTGGCTGTTGAGCAAACACCTTTGCGGAGAAAGGCTAGAGTGCCAAGGACTGAAACTTAGAATAGTGTTCCTCAGAGTTGGGTCCCCAGACCAGCAGCAGTACCTGGGAATTTATTAGAAAGGCAAATTCTCTGGAAGTAAGGCCCAGGATTTAGTGTTACAACAAGTCCCCCATGAGGCTCCAAAGCACGCTGAAGTTTGAGAACCACTGCTTGTCCTTGATTCTCCTACTAGATGAATCCACAAAGGAGAAGCCAGGAGGGGAACAAGTAGATAGCTGTGAAAGCAACCCTGGGTGGGGAAAGAGAGAGTTGACAGCACTGCCTAATGTACTAAAGAGGTCCTAGGTTTTACTTAAAGGGCTTCTCAGAGATAGGAAACTGGGAAATAGAACTTAAAGCAGTTACAATTTGAGTGAAGAGCTTTCAGGGGAAGCCTGAACAATTTAAAGGCAGAGGGGTAAAAAATCCAGTGGAAAGCTGAAGCTACTGGAAATAAAGTAATACTCAGGGGAGGAGTTTCCCTGAGGACTCTCAAGAGAGATTAGACCACACTTGCCAGTACGTGACCCACCTGCCGTATGTGGCTCTGAGCACTTGGAATGAGGCTTCATCTAAATTGAAACATGCTGTGGATGGAAAAGACACATTGGATTCCAAGCCTTAGCATTAGAAGAAAGGACAGATGATAATCCAGTAATTATTTTGCATTGATTACATGTCAAAGTACTTTTTGATATATGGGGTTAAATAAAGTATTAAAATTAATTTCACTTTTTCATGCAGCCACTAAAACCTTTAATTACACTTGTGGTTTTTAATTACACACTATATTTCTGAAGGAGAATTCTGGTATACAGCAAAAGAAAGTCTAATAGGTTTGGAGAAAAACTAAGTGAAAGAGTTAAGAAGCTTCGGGTCCATGTAAGGGCCTGAGGAAAACACCACGTGCAATTCTTCCAAGATTCTTCTCATGTTAAATTGTATCTTAAAATAGTGAGTGAAAAGATTTCTACCCCTTGGGGGGAAAAAAACTCAGGAAATTATAAAGATACAAGTTAGCCTGTAAAAGACTGTCTACAAATTTAAAACTGACAAGAATAATTGAGTTCACTGAGTGAGGATATGATCTGGTGCTGAAATTTCTCAGTTTGAAAGAAGTCTTCAGTAGGTTGTACTGAACTTTTGGTGGGTGAAGGAAGAAAAAGGACCAAACGTCATCCCTTGCTTTTTTGGTTTCATGCTTGAAAGGAAAAGGTCAAGGTATAAGAATAAGAAATTGAGGTCTCCCTTGTGATATGATTTCAGAAATGCATCAAATGTCTAAACCCAGAACTTGTCTAGGAAGAATCTGGTACTAATGACTAAAGCAAACAGGAGGAGGGTGCTCAATGGGGACTTTCAAAAAAGGCCTCATGTTACCTCCTGAGAAGCTGTCACTCAAAAAACTCCTCTCAATGCTTGGAGCAATACAGGTGAGGGAAATACTGCTGAAAATCCTATTATAACTCCATATTCTTAAATTCCACAAAACCTGCCACAAAGGCATCTTTCCTAAAGAAGATTAAACTGCCTCAGACCTTCTATTTCTAAAATTGTAAATGCTCTTAATTGTTTTTTTTTTAAATCTTCATTTGGTTTTTGGCCAATCTTAAGTACTTGTCTTAGCTATGAAGACTTCTTGTTCATTCTTTTTGCCTCCCCCAGATTGCATCCTCTTAACAATAGCATTAAAATCCCAGCTACAAAACCGACTGCCTCCACTCTCCTACTTCCTCTACCTACTCTTCCCATATAACACCATCTTCCTTATGGTCTAAAAAACAAACAAACAAAAAAAAACAAGAATGTGAAAGGGGCAAGAATATAACAATGACTTCACTGGAGAATGTACTCCCATCAAATACAGATTTTAATATCGTCCTACCAGGTTCCACATGATTTAGTATGAAGGAGATGAATGACTAAGCTAGCAAGAAGGAAATTCGTTTCATTAGAACTATGAATTTAACTGCTTTGCTTACAATAGCAAAAAGCTTTTAAGAGTCAGATTTCAAATTTTCAAGTAACTAGCATCCAAGAGAACTTGGAACCAAAATACATTGAATACATTTTCAAGGTTAACCAAATAGAAAGGAATTATCAATGCGCTTATAAATGAATAGGTAAAGGTTTTGGAAATACCTGACACATGTAAAACCTACCTGGTTAGTCAGTTACAACACAAATGTCATCCCCTGAACATAAACACATTAATTTCTTATTGCTGCTATAACAGATTACCACAAATTTAGTGGCTTAAAACATCACAAATCTGTTATCCTACATTTGTTCTGAACTCCAAAATGGGTCTCACGTCAAGGTGTTAGTTGGGCTGTTTCTGCTGGAGGCTCTAGGGGAAAGTCCTCTCTCCTGCTTTTTCCAACTTCTAGAGGTCATCTGCATGCTTTGGCTCATGGTCCCCTCCATCTTCAAATCAATCTCTAGGACTCTGTTTCCCTTTCACTTAAAAGGATACTTCTAATTACACTGGGCCCATTAGTAATCCAGGATAATCTCCTAATCTCAAGATTTTTATCTTAATCCCTCCTGCAAAGTCCCTTTCACCATGTAAGGTAACTGCTATGAACCAAATGTTTGTGTCCCCCCACCCCCAAAATTCATATGCTAAAATTCTGACCCCAAATGTGATAGTATTAGGGAGTGGGGCCTTTGGAAGGATGGGATTTGTGCCCTTATAAAAGAAACTCCACATAGCTCTCTAGGTCTCCTTCTGCCATGTGAGAATACAGTGATTAGTTAATAGTCTACAACTGGAAAGAGAGCTCTCACCAGAACCCAACCATCCTGATCTCAGACTTCCATTTTCCAGAGCTATAAGAAATGTTTTTTATTTAAACTCCTAATCTATGATATTTTTGTTACAGTAGCCTGAACTGACAGTAAAATTCTCAGATTCTGGGGATTAGGACATGGATATCTCTGGGGGCCATTATTGTCTTTTTGGTAGGGTTCTAACAATTTTACTTGCTAGAAAAGACATCAGTAAATAAATATTAGAAGAATTCCTTTAGGGTGAAACATTTTTATTTCACCTTCACTTTTGAAAGTTATTTTCTGTGGATATAGATTTCTAAGTTGATAATATTTTTCCCCTTTCAGTATTTTGAAGATCTCAGTTACATTGCTTCCATGAGAAATCTGCTGTCAATTTATCTTCATTCTTCTGGGTATCATGTCTGCTTTCTTTGGCTACTTTTAAGATTTCCTCTATTACTGGCTTTATATGATTTGATTATCACGTGCCTTGGTATAGTTTTCCTATTTCTCATGTTTATAATATTTCTCACGTTCATTGAGTTTAGTGTTATCGTTTTCATTAATTTCAGCCGTAAGTTCTTCAATAGCCCCTTCAGGGACTCCAATTACACATATATAAGTCTGCCTATAATCCCAATTTACCAATTCTAGTTTTTGAGGGATTCTTTGTTCTCTATAGGTTTAATTTTAATAGTTTCTATTTCTAGGTCTTCAAATTCACCATTCTTTTCTTCTGCTGCATCTAATCTGACATTAATCCCATCCAGTGTATTTTTCACCTAACACAGTTTTGTCTCCAGAAATTCAGTTTGGGTCTCTTTTATATTTTCTGTGTCATTAACTTTTTTTTTCAACCAGTTTGCTTCCTTTATTTCTCGGATGCGTTTCTACTTATTAAAATACATTTTTAAGTCTTGGTTAATTAGTGAGGTCATGGAAATATTACAACAAAAGATATAATCAATTTCAGAAAAGCCAACAGTTCCTACAAATCCCACTAATTTAGTCAATAAGTTTTTTACATTAACTTTTTGATGTGATTTTATCTTGTTGGGTGATAGATTTTTTTTTTTTAATTCCTCTAGTACTCCTGAGCTTTGCTCCCTGAAAAAGTTAAATCACTTTGAAACAGCTTAATCTTCTTTGGGTCTTACTCTTATGATTTGTTAGGCAAGTCCAGAGCAGTGCTCAACGTCAGGCTAGTTCTTCCCACTACTGAAGCAAGACCTTCCTGACTCTACCCAATGACCCATGAATTCTCAATTTTTCCATTCTGAGAGGTGTGAATAGGTACTACTCCCAGCACTGAATGAGGACCATCTACTGTTTGCTCATCTTTTTTACTGTGTTTCCCCTAGCCTTGGGTAGTTACTTCACATACATTTACTGGTCAGACTCTTTGCAGATCTTTGGGATTCTCTGTGTAGTTCTCTCCTCTTAGAGACTCTGTCCTGAGATCTCCATCTGTCTTGGTCTCCCTTGACTCTCTCTCCTAAACTTGGATTCATCTGGGCTCTGCCTGGATTCTTCTCCCTGCACCAGAACATCGAAACCTCTTTGGAGTCAGTGGAGCAACTGGCAAGCTCACCTCCTTTCTTTCCCATCTCTCAGGGATCACTGTCCTTCCTTGCCTGATGGCAATGCTCTGAAATCTGTTTCATATATTTTATCCAGTGTTTTTTGTTGTTTCCAGAAGGAAACAAATCTGGTCCCTTGTGACTCTACCTTGGGCAGAAGTACCTCATTCCTTCAGCCAGTTGTGGTCTCTGAGAAGATGCTAAACTCCTATGTATTATTATCTCAAAAAGCTCCTTCACATGTGTTTTATAGGCAGTTGAGGCCTTCCATTTATTTGAACCCAACATTGTGACACTAGAGATAATTATTTTAAAGCAAAAATTTATTTGAGTTAAGTGTGACTGGAACTTTCTAGTGTGAAATAGTTTATTATACTTATTAGTAAAAATATTAACTTTTATTGAAGTACATTCACTGTTTGATCCTCCACTCATCCTATTACCATATTCAAATGTGTCAACTAAAATAAAATATGTTCACACCATTTAACATCAAAAGTTGTATTTTGACAGTTTAGAATCAGAGACTTCTGAATGAAGACAGGGCCCAACAGGGACTTTCATTTTCATCTCTTGAGTGGCATCATATAAACATGGTTCTAATTTATGTGAAATGGGAAATGTTATTAAGATATCATCTTTTTAGGAAGATAACTTTATCCTAAAATATATTTGATCTTTTAATTCTGTAAGTCTTTATCTTTTCCACATTAGGCCACTTTCTTCCTTCAAATATCTGTATATTTACAAATGATAAACAACTGCCTATAGCTTTTACATATTGAAAAAACAAATACCAATTTAAACAATACTAAGGACAGGAGATGAAGTATCATCTAATAATAATGTTAAAACTAATTTTCCTTCTTCAGTACAATCTGACAATGGTAGAGATAAAAAGTTTCAAGCAAAAAGCCCTGGATGAAATAACTTCATCCAAACCGTTGAGTTCCCTTGGTCATTTTTTTTTTTTTTCCCATCTGACTAGAGCCTAATTTATCAGAATTCCAAAGAGATGACAATAGGGTTCTATACCCAATTTCAATATGGGTGGGAGGTGGGAAATGGAGGTTTCCCAACAGACCAAGCAATTCTCTGACAGCTGAGTGTCCTACAGGTTTGCTCAATTCTGACACCATTAATGTAGAGATAGCATCAGACCCCACAAGGACTCAGTCCTACAAGGCTATTCACCTTCCTCCCATGTTTCAGATATCAATTCCTAGTTACCTGTACGTCTGACTGATTGGCTATAAATCAGAGGTTCCCACAACCCCTTTCTTGAGTTCGAATAATTTGCTAGAGTGGTTCATGGAACTCAGGAAACCAGTTTACTCACTACATTACCAGTTTATTATAAACAATATTAAAAGGAACCCAATAGGCAGATAAAGTGATACACAGAGCAAGGTACGAGGAAAGGGTGCAGAGATTCCATGCCCTATCCCAGTACTCTCATTCTCCCCATCCTGTCCTTTTGGGTTTCACGAAGATTTCATTACAATGGCACAATTGATTAAATCATTGAGCATTGATGATTCAACTCAATCTCCAACCCCTCTCCCCTCCTTGGAGGTCAGAAGGTAAGTCTGAAATTTCCAACCCTCCAACCATGTGGTTAGTTCTTCTGTCAACCAGCCCCCATCCTTAGGTGCTTTCCAAAAGTCACCTCGTTAACATAACAAAAGACACCTTTATAACTCTCATCACTTAGGAAATTCCAAGGGCTTTATGAGCTCTGCCAGGAACAAAAACCAAATATATATTTCTTACTATAAATCACAGTATTACAATGACATAAAAGTTCACTGTGTGTTTTATACTGATTGAAATATCAGACACCTTACTATCATTTAAACATTAATATTTCAATGGTTAAAATGTTTCCATTTGGAAAACACAGAACACTAAGGATTGTTTATTCAAAAATCTGAGATAAAGCAATTTTTTAAATATTTTGAGAGAGAGTGCACACACAGCCACAGAGGCAGGAGTAGGGGAGAGAATCTCAAGCAGACTCCACATGGGGCTTGGTCTCATGACCCTGAGATTATGACCTGAGCCAAAATCAAGAGTCTGATGCTTAATCAACCAAGCCACCCAGGCGCCCCAAGCAATGTCTTCGGACAATTAATTGAAAAAGATTTAGCTTATTTTCTAGGCTGTGTATTTGGTTTACAACTAAGACTTGGAGGAGAGGACCTTCATTCTTCTAATGCCTGAACACAGAGCCTAACCTGTATATAGATAAATCTTTTCATGGTTCAGTAGGTCAGTGCCCTGAAGATCAAAAGAGCAACATGTTGCAATCTGTCCTGAACGGTTTAAAGAGATTTTAAGTATTTACTTACTATAAACTCTGTCCTGCCTTTAATTTTATTCCATTGGTTATGATTCTGTGGCAATCAAGACAAATTGCTCAGTATCCTGCAAAATCTTTCCTATACTTAAAGGATTATTTATTCACCTGATAGCCATCTTTATGTAAGATGATCTCATTGAAGTTTGATAAATGATGCTATGTTTACTTAAATAATCAACATTAATTTATCCTCTTCTCTGTAAACATTTTAAGTTTTTTGGTTTTTGTTTTGTTTTGTTTTTTGAGTTTTGTTTTGTTTGTTTGTTTCTATTCTAAGCACACTCTTCCATACCTCTCAACTCAGTTGAAACACAAGACTGGTGAGGTCCAAGGTCAGCCAGTTCACTCAAGTAAAAAATCAGCCCCTTGAAGTGGTCGTAGGGCTGCCAGTTACCTCCATTCAGGTTCCTGGTTATAAGTAACAAGGGAGACTAGACACAGTGTGGAATTAACTGAGAACAGCCTTTGCCACCAAAGGGAAAACCTGCTCCAAAGGTGTAGAATTGGTCACAGGCCAAAGCAACATTATTTGACACATCATGGTTTAAAAAAAAAAACAGAGTTTAAAGGAAACTTTAAAATTCCTTGATATTTTTCCATCTGGCATTAAAAAATAAAAGCAAGAAAAAATTCTCAGGGATAATTTAATTTCTAGAAAATTATGATCTGAGTCAGTATTAGTTGACTTTAGTCAAAACCTCCACACATAGCACTGGAATCCATCCTCAAAGCCAACTAGTCATTAGCGAAAATGTAATATATCATTGGAAACTGTCTCACTGTAGTATAGCAATTTCCCTATGTTTTTCTACCATCCTGGATTTCCTATAAAAGATCTCAATTCTAATAATCTAAATCTTCAAGAAAATTCACACTCCATTAATAAGTTTCTTCTTTGTAAAGCAGAGATTTTTGGAATTACAAAAGATTTAAGTGAAGACATCTGAAATTAAATTCAGTTGCAGAGTTGGACTAAACGATAAATCAACAAATGAAGAAAATTTAAAATGAAGGACCTGTATACCAATTTCAAGTTAGACAACTACGCTCCAAAAATTTTCTAATATATTTGTCATGAGACACATTTTACCCTAACATTTAAAAACCATTTAAAAATTATAAAATGCCAACCTAAGTTTATTAGATGTCCATTTCCACTGCATTATACTGATTTCCTCTCCCCTTGAAATATTTTCATATGTATTTGTACATGTGTGCAATTTGATGCTTTTTAATACCAAAAATGCAGAACCACTGTCAATCACATTTTAATTCACTTGTTTTGTTCTGACTGGAACATTAATGCTTGAATAAGCTTCAGATAAATTGCATTTGTCTGGTAGCATGGGGCACATATGTGGGAACTCTGAGCTTTCTTCTGTCTAGTGTCTGGAAACACTTGGTTTTTTTAAATGAAGGGAAGATAAGGCAACTTACTTGAATAATTATTTGCCTTCATGTGCTGCTGTTTAAGGAATACTTTTTTTTTTTAACCTTTTCTTCCAGGTTTGGAGTCTTTACCAACCTTTCCATTTCTCAGACATAGATAGCTGTCATCCCATGTAATTCATCACATTGATATCTATTTTTTTAATATTGGCTTATCAAAATTCTTTCAGTTTTAATACTACAACTGGAAAACACAGGGAACAAACAGACCCTTTTGAGGGCTGGTAGGGAGAAAAACCATCTTTTCCAAGTGAATTTGTCTCAGGCTAGCATAAAAGAAAGCAGTGTTAAGCAGAGCCATCTGAAGCCTCAAGTAGAAGTTGGGGTCAGTTCCAGTGCCATCACTACTTCCTAAGCATGAGAAGTCCTGTGCCTATTCTTTGTTCATTCACTCATTCGTTTGGTTGGCATTAAGTATGACTATGTGCTATTCACTAGGACAATAAGCATACACAACATTAGAAACAGCCCCTGCCCTCACAGAGCTTCCTGTGTAGTGGGAAAGAGAGAGGTTTCTAATAATTCAGCAAACAAGTATAGTGTGATGTTTGCTACTGAGGGCAGGCACAGTCTGTGAGGGGATTTGACTGCATGAAGCGGTACCAAATGACTGTAGATTTAAAGGATGAGAGGAGTTAACTAGGCAGAAGACAGAACATCATTCCAGGATAGTTAACTTACCCCTTAATTTGGGACCAACAAAGATGGGGACATGACTTTCCACAAATGATGAAGTAAGTGGCCTCTGTCTCATTTATGGAGTGTTTGTCCTGTAGGATTTAGTAACTAGTCCTATAATGTCTTTTAGGGATGCTCAAGCAATTGTGTTTGAAGTGGTAAATCTAATAGGCAAAAAGCCCCAGTCAGCTTGTTCCTGAACATGAAAATATTTAATTAGTAGCATAAAAAATAGGAGTAATGTAGGATTCACATCTCACTGTGCCTTCAGATCTCAGGTACTGTTATAAAGCTGCATTTATGCTAATGTTTTTCCTAGCATATACCATCTGTTTTAAGATTTAAATAAATGAATTTGTTTCCCTTAAAGAAACAAAATATCATGTGAACTACAAAACATGCAGACAGGTGTTCTTCAGTAAGATAAGTTTTTCCCTAATGTGATTTATGCTTACTATTTAGTCTAATTATTATTAACACCTCACCCATCTTATGAATGATCTTCTTAGAAAGGTAGAAAATAACAGCTTTCTTTTTGAGAAAAAAGAATAAACTAGTACTTATGCCAACTGATTTATCTATGTGATATTAAATGCAAGCAATTAAACATTATATTGGGCACCTCGTGGCTCGGTAAGTTAAGCCTCTGCCTTTGGCTCAGGTCATGATCCCAGGGTCCTGGGATGGAGCCCCGCATCCGGCTCTCTGCTCAGTGGGAGGCCTGCTTCCCCACCCCACCCCCGCGCCTGCCTCTCTGCCTACTTGTGACCTCTGTCTGTCAAATGGATAAATAAAATCTTTAAAAAAAAAAAAAAAGAAAGAAAAGAAAACCGAACCCCAACACATGACTCAATGGAGATAATTTAATATAGGTAATTGGTTACAAAGATGGTGGTAAGAGTTGAAAAACAGTAGCAGTAGGAAGCCTCAGGGTAAGAGAAGGAAACAGAGGAAAGGAAACAGAGGAAGGGGAGAAAGAAACAGAACCCAAAGCCACAGCTGGGTTCCTCAGCCACTGAAGTCCCTTGAAGCAAAAAGGAGAAATACCCTGGCTTCTTTCTTGCTCCTGCCCTTCAATTTCCCACTGATTCAACCTACCTCAAGCCCATTGTAAGGGAGGCTCAGAAATGGAGTTTGCAACCAGCCCCATGATGCAGAGCAGGGGAAAAGCAAGAAATGAACCTGAAGGCAGACAGATGACTGGCACAGAGCCAGAAACCAAGGCTGAATGGTACCAGGCATAGAGATGCAGGGTCCTAAGACCATTGGTGCTTCTGTTCTTAAACTTCTCTTCAAAACAAACTTTTCTCAGAGCTATTGTTAACTGTTCCTTATTGAATGTGTTATTTTTCCTTCTATACTTTCACCAATGTCAGACATTCATATTTGGCTATTCCCCTATAAAAGATACCACACTAACAAACTCCACTAACCCAGTTGAGAAGCCAGGCTGTAGGCAACATACACAGCCACATGCATAGTGCAAAGAAAGAGTTCTGGGAAACTAATAGCAAAATGGAGGGTGGGGAGGATGACCTAGGAAATCAACATCTTACCTATAATAAAATATATACCTACCCAAAGTGTGTAGACTAGAGTGCAATGGTTGGCATGGGAGAAAGAATGGCGGGATGGTTGGTTTAGGGACTGGGAGTGGGGGGAAGTGGATGACCAACCTAGAAGCATCTCTCCTACCCTCCAGTCTTCCTTCTTTATTTTTGAAGGTCACCCGGGTGACTCCGTGAGTTAAACACGTGCCTTTGGCTGAGGTCTGATCCCAGGGTCCTGGAATCAAGTTCTAAATCCATCTCTTTCCTCAGTGGGGAGCTTGCTTCTCCCTCTGCCTGCCATTCCCCCTGCTTATGTTTTTGTTCTCTAATAAAATCTTTTTAAAAAGAAAACACAATGGAATACTATGCAGCCATCAAAAGAAATGAAATCTTGCCATTTGTGACAACATGGATGGAACTAGAGGGTATCATCCTTAGCGAAATAAGTCAATCGGAGAAAGACAACTATCATATGATCTCCTTGATATGAGGGAGAGGAGATGCAACATGGGGGGTTAAGGGGGTAGGAGACGAGTAAATGAAACAAGATGGGATTAGGAGGGAGACAAACCATAAGTGACTCTTAATCTCACAAAACAAACTGAGGGTTAATGGGGGGAGGGGGGTTGGGAGGGGGGGTGGGGTTATGGACATTGGGGAGGGTATGTGCTATGGTGAGTGCTGTGAAGTGTGTAAACCTGGCGATTCACAGACCTGTACCCCTGGGGATAAAAATATATTATATGTTTATAAAAAAAAAATTAAAAAAAAAATACTTGAGAAATGCCATAAATGAATCTTAATTAATGTGTGTATCATTGCAAGCCCTTGAACTCTGAAGTTGAAACAGAGGAGTAATATAAGTACAATTTAATGAAAATGATTAAAGATTTGAATTTTTGGGTTAGATTTTGTTGAGAAGGAATAAAATGTTCTCTAGAAGACCAAAAAAAAAAAAAAAGAAAGAAAAACAAAGAACAAACAAGGAGCTTTATCCCATTCATGACATAAGACTGATTTCTAACACTATCAAGAACTTAGTATGAAAACCTTATCTTCAAAATTAAAGAAGTCCAAAAGCATGTCAGGGTTTAAATAAAATAAGACAAATGTGATTTTTTTTTTCAATCAAAATTTGGTGTTAATTTTAGCGGTGACTCAGCTCATTGCTGGCATCCTTTATTAGCAACAAATCAGAACTGTCCATTACGAATAACTTCAGTACACAAAGAAAACGATAGGATTTTTCCAAAGAGGTTTTCATCAGTTAGAGATCAAATCATCCTAATGCTTGACAGTTTTTTTTTATTAACATATATTATTTGTTTCAGGAGTACAGGTCTATGAATCATCAGTCTTACACAATTCACAGCACTCACCATAGCACATACCCACCCCAATGTCCATCACCCAGCCACCCCATCCCTCCCACCTCCCTCCACTCCAGCAACCCTCAGTTTGTTTCCTGAGATTAAGAGTCTCTCATGGTTTTGGACAATTTTCTTCAATAGAGAAAATATTCATAAGATTTTTGTCTGTTTGCTTTAGATCTGGTAAATTCCCAGAAAAAAATGTTCTCTGCCGATATAGTAATGTAAATAATTTGAAATTTGACCAGGCAATAAAGCATATATAAAATTGATCAAATCTGTTTTGATTTGGCATGGGAAATGATCTAATTTCTTAATGTTTGGCTTTATATGTAAGATGCTGATTTCCTTTTCATTGATTCCTGTTGTTTGTGGAAACCAAACAAGTAACACATTAGTTAAGGCCCTGGACTAATCTGGTTTAGTGACTATTATGAAGTATGGTGAGCAAATGAGCCAAGCCAGAGTTTTAACTCATATTTACTCATGACATTGTTAGACTGGGCCATCCACTGGTCAAAGAAATTCCAGCTACCCTGCCATCTGAAACAGCAGTGGAGAATCAAGAGGCTTTTGTAAGAGAAGCTCATTATTTTTCATTCTTTTTAAGTCATTGGTGCAACCAAAATATTGAAAGAAAAACAAGGGAATAAAATAACCTAAGCTGTGAAATCCCTCATCAGACACATGACATGTTACAACCTTGTACCATTACCCAGCATTGTTAAGATTCAAATTTTGAGTCACTGTTTCCTAGAAAAGGAGGTTGCTGATAGTACTGTCCTTGGTCTTGGCTCATCTGATAATTTTCATCTACAGAGATTATAAATAGGTAGCCTCAAAGTATCTTCAGCATCCATTCTTGAAACTGTGTTAAAATATTTATCATACATGAAGGAAACCTCATTATTTGAAGCCAGTGCTTTGGAGAACATATTAATTCTTGAAATTCCATAAGAAGATGCTATTGTCTTTCTTTTGTATAAAAGATCCTAACCAAGTATATTTAAGAACTCTTGGAAATGGTTTTTTTTTTATTCCCTTTAACCCTGTGATCTTTTTTATTTCTATTTCTGTATTATAAATGTTAGAACCAAACCTAGTGCTCCTAGTACTTCCAAGGCTTGTATCCTGCTCCAAACAGAACAATTCTTATAATCTTATATATTCCCAGTGAGATATGCAGAGATCAAAGAGTGGTATAGATTTGTTGCTTCAAGTTTGCTTCTGTAAGATGGCTCGTACTTTTACTGGTGAGCTCTCTTTTCTTCTTAAAACACACTATTTCATTCAATTGGACATGTTCTATCTGAAGTAATGTCAGTCAACTCACATTTCAGGGACTGTTCTAAGGAAGTTATGTGTATTAATTTATTCAATCATATATCAATCTGATGGTGTAAATATTATTATTCTCATTTTAGAGACAGGCAAACCAAAAACATAGATTAGTTAAGAGCATGTGGGATTCAGACCCATGCTCTCTCCCTGCACAGCCTGGCCTTCAATAGCTAGAGAAATGGCTAAGACGGAGATTCTTACACTAGATACAAGGAATTCAAAGTATTCTTGAAATGAAAACAAAGTTAACAAAAGGCCACCCAATTGCATATTAAAAGCAACCAAACTTGGTTATTAGAACACAAGCCACATTCACCATTTTCTCCAGGGATACCATGGATAGGTTTCCAATCCCACCTCACCAGGGTAGAAGGCTTGGCAGGTCCCTCTGTCCACCCCAAAGACCCAAGAAGCATAGCAGAACCTTCTCAATGAAAAGAGGATTCTTAACTTCTTGATGCCTTCACACCCTTCTAAGGGGAAAGACACTTTCTTCAGTAGCTGTGTTCATTACAGACAATAATTCTTAAACCACGGATGCCCAGGGTCTCTGGAAGTGGCATCTGTCTTCTCTCCATCTTATGCAGTCTCGGTCCTAGCTCACACCATCAGCAGAAAGTTGGCTGGGGCAACCAGCTTTAGAAGGTCAGCATTAGAAGTGTTCTTAGGGAAGGGAGCACTCTAGCTACCAAAATCTACTTTTTTCTTATTTGCAGTTTGGGGTTGGGGGTACTAAGCAGGAAGAAAGGTAAAGACCTGTTTGTTCCATCTTCTCCAATCTGTGTGTGTGTGTGTGTGTGTGTGTGTGTGTGTGTGTGTGTGTGTGTGTGTGTGAGAGAGAGAGAGAGAGAGAGAGAGAGAGACAGACAGACAGACAGACAGAAGTGATGAAATATGCATGAAAGACTATTAGTTGGCTGGGGCTGCCAAAACAAAGTACCACAGACTGGGTACTTAACAGAAATTCATTCTCTCACAATTCTGGAAGCTACAAGTCCAAGATCAGGTTGCTAGTAGCCCTGGTTTTCTCAGAAGCTGCTCTCCTTGGTTTGTAGATGGTCGTCTTCTCCTCTGTCTCAAACGTGGTCACATGTGGTGGTCTGTGCCCTAGACTCGTCTTCTTATAAGTACACTAGTTATATCAAATGAGGTCCCCCTTCATGACCTCATTTTACTGTAATGACCCCTTGAAGGACTATTTCCAAATACAGCCCCTTCTGAGGTACTAGGGGTGAGGACTTCCAACATGTAAATTTGGGAGGAATCCAGTTTGGTCCACAGCAGACACCTCAATCCAAGCACTGTGATACTGAGGCTATAGGAACAACACTTATAAGTTTGAGACAATTATACAATATCACTTTATTAAACAGGATCACTTAGAAGAAAATTGGGATATTGGTTGTTATTTGAATTCGGGTTTATTTTTAATGCCAGTTTTTTTCTTAAGTACAGGTTGCAGTCGGAGTTATCTCCCCTTTGCAATGGTTGAACAGTCCTACTGATTGGCAAATTCACAAAGGGAATAATGCTATGGTAGGCCCAGCAATGTCCTTTTGCTCATGCCGGGGGTGGGGGGGGGGGGGGAGTCTTTCACAATAGATAATCCTCCACCTTTGTAGTAGATCACCTTTAAAACTTTAACATGAATAAGTTCTTTGATGAGGCCAAAAATCAAAATAGCATTTCATAATTAAGTCAGGAAAGCCTGACCATCTATGAAGCCAAACCTCCCAATCCAAGTCAAGCTTGTGTTTCCTTTTTTTCCTTCCTTCCTAAATTTGTATTCGTCACTTTAACCTCTTTCATCCTTGGAAAATGACCAAGGTGGTCAGACTCAGAAATGGGAAAGGATAGGACTCAGTGAATTAAGACAGAAGATTGATCCCAGAGAACTAAATAACCAGAAAAGAGATGTGGAATAGAAACCTGACTAGAGAGCAAGAAAAATGCTAACTGACTTTCCTTGAAAGTGACTGGTAAAGAAAGCTGAAAATGAACCCCTCCCCCCTTTTTTAAATAGCAGTATCAAGAGAAGTCTTAGGTAGAAAAAGCCCAAGAATGTGACCAGTCTCCTGTCATTCTCATCCTTAGGCTGAATCCCCCCTGCTAGGAGCCACATCTCCCAAATTTTACCCAAACTGCACCAGCCTCATCCAATCCGTAGAGAGTATTTTAGGTGTAGAAAAAATTTCCTCATAGTTTGGACAAGGCAAAGAACTTCATTCAAATTTTGAGAATAACACATTTCCATTCAAGAGATGTTAATGATCTACTACATGTTAGATACTGTATAAAATGAATTTCTGCCCTCCAGGAGAAAAGAGGCCCCAAACAGATAAGGTTTCTGGCTTGTCTTCACTCTGGCTGCAGACCGTCCTGGTCCACCATGGGGGGGTGCTGGTACCCCTTCCTCCTCTTCAGGAAGGAGGTGACCCATGGAGTCCCCAGCACTTTCTTCAGGCAGACTTGGTGATCACGGTTTCAGATCGAATACGTTTGTTCCATTCTCATTCTCCAAGAACTCAAGTCTGAATAGGAAAATTCCAAGTCTGAGGAAGATTTTTCCCAGATATCTTTTCTGTCTTCAAGTCCTGCAATACTTAGTATCCCCATAGCTTTCCCATCCAGGGGAGGGCATCTAACAGATATGGAGAGTTCAGTCAGATGCCTGCCTTTGAACATGTGTGCTTCTAGTTCGGAGTCATTGGGCAAATGACTTAGCTGCTCTTTTAGTCTCCGTTTCCTCCCTCACAAACTGGGAAGATAACACTCAGAGGGCTGCTGTCAGAATCCAGCACAGACGTGTGAGCAGATCCCTGGAAAGAGAGCCTGGCTCATGTTACTATTAATTGGATGGGTGATCCCTGATGACTCTGCTCGTGGGTAAAGAAGGTGTTTCTCTCTCTGAACCTCCAAAGTCTTCCAGGCTTCTGATCTTACAGCTCTCCCCTTCACCCTTTCTAGAATTATCTCTAGATTCTGGGGATCAACCTTGTGTCTTAATCTGCTTCCCAGTAGCCTGTTGCGTTTATCATCCAATTGTGAAGACTCCTTCCACCTCTGCTCAGTTTGGCTCCTGCCCCCAAGGCTCTCAGCCAGCATCTCCATTTAGGCCAAGGGGCCCCATGGGAGGAGTAACACATCCCTGGAGCCTGAGCTTACTACAGAAGCCAGGGCACACCCCCCACCCTTATCTCACTAGGCTCCCTTTCCATTTTGAGCCTAGTGTTCTCCACCATGTTCCGTGTCTGACAAGTGCAAATCATTGGCCAAGTAGAAATCACTGGCAAAGTCTAAGTTCAGTCCAAGCTAAAGGTTTTTACCCCAGGTCACAAGTTCCATTTATATCTTCATCTCTGATTTACTAGAATTTAATCATAGTTTTGTCTTCACTGTACATTTGAAGTATTATGGTGAACAAGTAGATAACATTTCCAACAAGGGAAGAAAATGCTCTTCCCACTCCATAGCCTGTGGCTTTCTCCATTGTGGTGGACTAAGGTGTTCATTTGTTCCTGGCAAGTTCCTTAATAGACTAAAGGAATCTTATATACACTGTTCTGTCACTCTCCTCTCTCTCTCTCTCTGTGGGAAATTTTTAAGTCCTTACTAAAAGTCAGGAAATGCAAAATTATTTCACTCATTCAAGTGTATCTGTTTATTATGTTCTATATATCTGTCTTAAAAAGCTCTATAAAGAGAACAAACAGAAGAGGTTTCAAAGCCAGGTGAGGATTTGTCAGAAATCTGGATAAAGAAGAGGAAGCTTTAATGAAAACAACTGTGTAATTTTAGGATTAGTTTGTCTGTTTAAAGAAACTAAAGTTGACTGCAGTGCCCAACACTTCATTTACAGAGAACGATTTTATAGGACTTGATTTTACCTGAACCACATAGTTTTGTTTGCTTAAGTTATTGCTTTTAGCATCTTTATCAATAGGTGGGAAGGAGGAGATAGCAAGAAGCAATCAATCCATCCCAAGCTACATGTGATTTTTACTCCTTAGCAACTCTTTTTTTTTTTTTTAAGATTTTTTATTTATTTATTTGACAGACAAAGATCACAAGTAGGCAGAGAGGCAGGCAAAGAGAGAGGAAGGGAAGCAGGCTCCCTGCTGAGTGGAGAGCCTGATGTGGGGCTTGATCCCCAGATCGGGGGATCATGATCTGAGCCGAAGGCAGAGAGGCTTTAACCCACTGAGCCACCCAGGCGCCCCTACTCCTTAGCAACTCTTCTTAAGACAGTTCTGAATGAAAGTTCAAGGTACTGACTAAAATAGGGTCAGTCAATTTAACCTATTGTTGTATAACAAATTACCCCAAAAGTTAGCAACTTACAGTAACAATAGCCATTTAGTGTCTACATAGTTCCTGGGGGCCAGGAATTCCAGGAGTGTTTTATCTGGACATTCTGGCTCAGTCTCTGACAAGGTTGCACTCAAGGTATTAGCGCGTGTAAGTCATCCCTTAACTTCACAGGGACTGCAGGAATTGATGCCGAATGGTTCACTCATGTGACCAGCAAGTTCTTTCTGACTGTTGGCACAAGGCTTCAGTTACTGGCCATGTGAACCTCTCCATGGAGCTGCTTGAGTGTCCTTATGATAGCCAGCTTCCCCTAAATCAAGTAATCCAAGCGAGCAAGGCACAAGCCCAAATGTTGTTGATCACCTAGCCTCGGAGTCAGATCATGCCATTAACCGGATCCCGGCCCCCAGCAGCCTCCTGTTTTTCTTAGAGCCATGCCAAAGTTCCTGCCACGGAGCAGAGGGCCTTACGTGTTCTGAACCCTGTTTTGTGGACTTTCTCCTCACTTCTGATATGCCGAGTACATTGAATACCTTACATTCATTTATTCATTACAGATCATTAATGCATCAAATAGTATGTGCACAACATTGTCCTCCTAGGTCCCTGGGATAGAGCAGTGCACAACACAAACAGGCCTGCCTTGTGGAACTTCCGTTCCAACGTCTGAACACCCACCAGGCACACCAAGACTCCCTGCCTGGCACCCACTATTCCCTCTGCCTGGAATGTTCTGCTCCAGATTTTCAGTCACTTTCTCACATCATTTAGGTCTCAGCCCAAGTTCTCCTCAGAGAGGCTTTCTCTGATCTCTCACCACTTTCTCTATGCTCCACTTCATTTTCCCTCAAACCACTTATCATACCTGACATTCTACCATCATCTACTCAAATTCCAGCTCCCCTGGTCATACTGAAAGATCCAAGAAGACAGGGCAGTTTTTCATCTTTTCCAGTTTGGGGGTCAATAACCCAAAGCATTGACCTTTTTAAGGTGTGTGTTTTGTTTGTTGCCCACGTTGCTGCCAAGACCTCAGCTGACTGCTCTCAACACACCTGCCTTAGCATCACCATCTCATTCCCTGCTTCTACTCCACTCTGAGCTTAGATGCTAGAAAAGCACCCATTACCACCAGTGCCTGTCCCACGTCTTCATTCTCACAACAATCCTACCTGTTGGGGTCTATTATTCTTTCCATTGAAGAGTTCAGGAAACTGAGGCACAGCATATAAGTACCTGGCATATGGTGACCCAGGTACTAAATGTCAGAGCCAGACTAGAATGAATGCAATCTGGCTTGAATGTCCTCACCCTTCGCCACTGTAATACCTGCCTGTCCTTTTCTAGAATTGCATGGAAGACAAAGCTGAACTGGCTCCACGTGTCTGAGGGGACCTCCTAGGAGTGAAGGGCATAAATGCTGATGCATGCATTTGGGGATATACCTGTTTTGGTTACTTCTGATCTAGCACTGCATCTCAAAGAGGTAGCTAAAATCCAGATATGCAAATCGTTAACATATTCTATAAGCAGGGATTACAACAAAACGCACACAACTAACTTGAAAGCGTATGTACAGTGCAGTCAAGATCATACGCTTCACTCCCTCCGCACATTATTTCAGAAGCTGGCCTCTCCAGGGCATACCCACATTTCAGCCTCCGTTCACAGCTCATTCGCGCATTCTTTTCATTCAGAGCTCATAAGCCCTCCATGTGCTCTCTCTGTAACTTCCCTGCAAGCTTGTTTTTAATAAGAGTGGAAGCCTGTAGCTCACATGTCAGAGCTGACAGACTTCAGATGCCCATGCAAAATCAATCCCCCCCCCCCCACAACCACCTTCCACCTTCACTGGCTTTTAGCATGCAGATTAGGACTCTCAGTCAGGGGTCATCATTCCTGTTTCTCCGTTCTTGGATAATCTAACAATTGCCACATCACCCCCTACAGGTCTCCAAATTGTGAATCGTTTTATACATAGTGAACAGCTAGTGGTTCACAAAGGTCTCAGCATTCCAAGAGTGTCTTATTCACTCACTCACTCACTCACACATACTTAAATTCTTACTGCAGACCAGAAATTTCACAAGGTTTATCAGACAACAGGGCCTTTTCTCAAGGATTTCACAATCTAACAGACAGAATGTACCCAGATTTCAGTACACTATTGGGGAAATAATGGCAAAATGCATATGGAATCATGGAGACATCGGAGGGAGCAAGAACCTCTCCTGGGACAAAGGGAGTTAGGCGAGTGAAAAGAAATGGGGTAAGAAAGTAAAGGCCCACCACCAGCCAGAAATAACCTGATCTGTGGGGAAGAACCACAGCTGACGTGCCCCCAGGGGGAAAACTACAGAACAAGAACAGGAATGAAGTGGAGAGAGGCGTAGGTCAGATCCTAGAGGCCTTCACACAGGGAGGCACATGGACCTGAAGGCTCTTGGCACATTCACATCAGGAGGACATCATGGGTTGAAACGTGGTCTAAAATCTGTGTGGACTTGCAAAGGGAAATTGATAGGAGGCACCCAGGGAGGGTCGGCGGTACAGACTCTGAGCCCATCAGGGAGCCCATTAGGGAGCCCTCTAAGGCGGTGGCTTGACCTCTAGAGGATGAGCCCAGGAGAACCCCAAGCAGAGAATTATGTATTATGGGCTGGTTGCGTCTCATCGAAGTACTTACTGAAGCTAATGTTGAATGTTTGATTCTTGTACAAGGTTTGTGTGGATAAAACCTTTCCTTTGGCTTTGAAGACAACTTCCCAAACCCTGATGAAGAAAATGGCAGAATGGAAAAGGCTTGGACTTTAGATTGAGCGCTGGGCTCAAATCTGTGTTCTAACACTAGCTGTGTGACCCTAGAGAAGGTCTCTCTCCGATCACGGCGATCCTCCTCTGTTACATTTTGCCATATATGCACAGTCCTAATACACTGTTGGTACTCAGATGCGCAGTTACCATGTCATTTGCGTTACTGTTATTGTCACCACTGTTACTTTGCAAGAAGAGGTAGGCAGGAGCAGCAGATGGACCACTGCCACCTGTCTTGTTGATAAGAGGAAATGTCTAATTGCGTCATCTGCCCATCCTTCGGTGTGATAACCTGTTATTCTATAAGCAACAACAAACACCAAGATGCTTGCTTGAGTCATTCTTGAATGAGTGCTTCTCAATTCATTTTGCCCACCACTGCCAGATTAACCTCTCCCAAATATGGCTTTTCCATTTCCGTTTTAGAATGTTCAGTGATATCTTATTGCCTATAGAATTAAAACCCCAACATCATGGGGGCCTTGGGTGGCTCAGTCAGTTAAGCATCTGCCGATGGCTCAGATCATGATCCCAGGATCCTGGGATCAAGCATCGGGCTCCCTGCTCGGTGGGGAGCCTGCTTCTCCCTCTCCCTCTGCTGCTCCCCCTGTTTGTGCTTTCTTTCACTCTCTCTCCTGCTCTCTGAAATAAATTTTAAAAATCTAAAAAAAAAAAAAAAAAAATCTCAACTACTCTTCAAGTCTATGTTTGAGCTAACCATAGCATATGGTTGCATTTCTATTTCCTTAAGGAGCAGTGGCATAGTAGAAATCTCATAGGACCTATACAGTGAGGGTATGTGTACCTGCTTTTTCCACCTCACACAGCTTGTGGTAAGGATCACATAAGATAGTATCTATGGAGTGTTTTATAAACTGTTAAAAAAAAAAATAGCACTTGCAGAGGGCCTACCAAATGCCAGGCAAGTATGCTTTCTTATAGTCATTATAGTAACTCTTAGGGTATTTTTTTTGTCCCATTTTCAAAGATTAAAAATAATCTGAGGCTGAATGAGATTAAGTCCCTTGGGTAAAGATGCCTGGCTCTCAGGAATGAAATGGCGGTTTGAATTCAGAATGGTTTTTTTTTTTTATCATTATTATTCCTTATTTGGTTTCACGCATTCAAAAAAGAAGAAGACCCCCTTTCACTCTAGCTGGACGAATCTAGTTACTGCTTCATGAATGCATGTTCTTTTTGCCGTTTTACCCCAATTATACCCTGTCCTCATGATTCTGCTTTGGACCTGTGCTGGCTGAACCCCAAACAACCAGTCATGTCCTTTGCCTCCCTCTTTAGCACAAACTCCTAATATGGACAACACGAGGGATCTTTTGTACTACTGTTTTTAATTACTTAATTCTAAAAAGCTTATTTTACTCTCTAATCATATCATCAGTAAGTCTCTAAGCTTTTTGAAGGCAGAGAATACACCTTTATCTAGAATATCTAGTGTTCGAACTACTGATCCATTCATCTTCACGCAACATATGGCCCATGCCCTTAGACACTGACACAGGTACTGAACGAACAGAGGAATGAAGGAACCAGTGACATGAGTTTAAATAACCTGGTCTTTGTAAGCCTCCTCTGGAGGGCCTTCTCTTTCCAGGGAGCCTACTAGCTTTCTCCTGTATATAGGAGAACTTCACACAACTACAATCTGCTTTTACAAGGTCCCTGGCATGCTCCTAATTCAAAAGAATGAACTGCAACAGAAATGCCCATACTTTGTCACTTCCTCCTTTTTAGTAAATGCAGTTCCATTTTTAAGTGACCAGGTAAAGTCGCTCAATAAAAGTAACACTTAGCTAGCCTATCTAGCCCAGAGAGACTGTCCCTCCTACACAGCTGCTCCTTGCCTGGGACAAATCCTGGATCATATCCATAACTTAGTGTTTAGGAGGCCACTAGACTGCTTTTAATGACTTCACGTGACCAAGATTCAGCAACCTGTTGTCTTCAGACCAATGGGTCTATGGGGGACAGTTTTGGAATCCTGTGCAGGATTTAAGATTTTATTTATTTGACAGAGAGAGACACAGCAACAGAGGGAACACAAGCAGTGGGAGTAGGAGAGGGAGAAACAGGCTTCCTGACGAGCAGGGAGCCCAATGCGGGGCTCAATCCCAAGACTCTGGGATCATGACATGAGCTGAGGCAGACGCCTAACAACTGAGCCACCCAGTTGCCCCGGAAGATATGATTTAAGATTTTATTTATTTGTTGGAAAAAGAAAGAAAACAGAGCACTTGTACAAGTAGGGGGAGGGGCAGCAGGAGAAGCCAACTCCCTGCTGAGCAGGGAGCTCCATGCAGGACTCCATCCTAGGACCCGGAGATCATGACCCGAGCTGAAGGAGACGCTTAACTGACTGAGCCACCCAGGCACCCCTGATACAACCTCTTTTTAAGAGACTAACGTGAGGAGTCTCCCAGTTTTTCTGTATAATTGTGGCCCCTGCGAAACATTATACCGGGTCCTCTCCTTCTAGCCTACCTGCTTCACATGTCTCTTGATTCTGTCTGAATAAGAGAAAAGGTTCAAAACCAACAGAGTTATGAGAAAGGAAGCACTCACACCAGGTTTTCAGTTCCTCTCTCAGAGGGGCTGGACACAGAATGAGCAGGCTGTGATGAAGGCCAATAGCCAAGGACCAGGAGGTCCAGCTCTCAGAAAGAGCATGGTAAGCAGGTGGAAGGAACAAGCTCCAGATCAGGGCCATACTCTGGCATCAACTTCTCTGCTCCCAGAAGCAAAGGAAGAGTGGAGGAGATCTTTTCCACTTAAAGAGTAGAGTTTAAACTTTGAATTCAACCTGATTTCTAAATTAACTAGGAAATTACCAAAAAGGTTATGAAAAAGACTCCCAACTCCTTAGCAGAAACGGGGTCTTGAGAACAAATGGAGTCTGGGTATGGAAAAACAACATGGCATTTCTGCCACCAAAATTGTGGCTCCACTGCATGTATTTGGTGATTTTATGCACATCCATGTCCCTCAGCAGACTATAGGCTACAAAGATGACAAAGGCCATTGTATTTTCCTCTCATTTTATCCTCCACTCTGAGCTCACTGAATGCTCTCCAGAGTAACAAGAGACCGAGTGATAAAGTATACAGTCTCGGAAGATGGAGGACTGGAGTCTTAGAATATTCGTTGCATAAATGAATGAATTCCCAAGTACAATGCATCACCCAGTGATCTATCTCGAACCCACGCCAACTCCCAAGGTCAGATGTTTCCCATTCATCATCTGTATGTTGTAGAGCCCATCCCACATAGCATGCTGAACCCCTAATCTGTCCTCCCCCCTTACCCTCATCACCTGCCTGCCTTTCAAATGTTCCAGAAGGAATCAGGCTGAGGCCCAGCTTACTTTACCTGACTTCCACACTGCATCCTGGGTGCATGTTCTTGAAACTGGGTCTTTTTTCCTAGTGACCTGTATCATTGATTTAAGTGTTTTATATTTCTGGCCACTAAGTGCGTAGCATCAAGTGGTCAAATGGATATGGAACAAGAATTTAGGGATAGGGAAAGCCAATGCTAAAGTGATTTTGTTCAGCGGCCCTATTCCTGTTCCAGTTATGCCCTGGATTCCAGTTTTCTGAACAGAGAGGACACATTCCCCCATTCCCCCAAATGTGTCTCAGTCCCTGCTACCCCTGTCACTGCCCATACTTTATCTTCATTGTCAGCCATATCCTTTATGCCCCCTTAGGGATCCCAGGAGTTGCAGATTTGCCATTTGCCAGGGAGCAGGGCCTAAGCTCTTCCCAAGGGTATTTCTGTGTCATTCCATCTTAGAGGTGGATACCACAGCTTCAGTCCGGCTCAAACCCTTGGGAGATGGTGGGTTGCTCCCACCTGCAACTGAGCATATGAAGAGATACTTTTTGGAGATACTTCTTGTTGTTTTTGGCTAGATCTGCAGGGGAGGCAAAAATGCGTATGATGACTTTTTGACCTACAGTCTGTAGGAGGTGGGATGTCGTGAATTTACTGGTTTAGGCTGTATCTATTCATTCACCTACCTACCTTGAGGTACTAGGACAATCTCCATCTGCCCAATAGCTTTTTTTTTTTTTTTAAGATTTTATTTATTTATTTAACAGAGAGATATACAACGAGAAAAGGAACACACGCAGGGGGAGTGGGAGAGAGAGAAGCAGGCTTCCCGCTGAGCAGGGCGCCCGATGTGGGGCCTGATCCCAGGACCCTGAGCCGAAAGCAGACGCTCAGTGACTGAGCCACCCAGGTGCCCCTGCCCAATAGCTTTCAAATGGCCCTTCCCAAAGGGACAGGGAGATGCCAGATCCATTTAGATTTAACCATGTGGGAGTTAGGAAGGAGCCTTATTAGGCTGTTTAAGTGCATTCTGGATACTCTGATGCAACCTTTCTACATCTATGACTGGGCCCATGGGTGTTTGGGGTCTGCCACAGCAGTTCTCATTAAGAGTAAAGTGCACATAAGGAAGCTGTCTGAGCAGCAAGATGGAAGGGAATGCTCAGAGACCAGGGCACGCTCCCAAGGGCACCTAAGCTAGAGGGCGGCAGATAAATCCACCCTGCCATTGTTGGAAGAGGAAATGAGTCCCAGGGAAGGCCAAGATAATGTATGAAGCAAAATGTGAACTCCTAAATGACTTCCTGACTTCCTGTATGTTGCATTTATAGTCTATACTTCCAAAACAAACAAACAAACAAAAAAATTTTAAGTGCAATTATTGCCATAATCACTTTATATTTTGAAAGACAATCCTTTATCCAAAAGTAACGCTAAACTTCTGTTAAGATTTGTGGGAAGGAAGACATTCAAAGCGATGCATGTCTAGATTGCTTTGGGTAGGATGAATGAATGTCCCATTCTGCCCCCACTCTTTGCTTCCCAAAATCCAGATGTGCTATATTAGAATTACCTGGGAATGATTAATTACAAACACAAGACTCCCAGGCCCTACCCTGTTCTATGCAATCAAAGGGTAATAGGGCACAGAAATCTAGATTTTAATAGGTATCCTATTCATTCTGCATCACATCTACACTTGACAACTAATAGGTGGCCACAGTCCAGCCCTGCCTCTCACTTCCAGTCCCTGGGGAAGACATGTGCCTAGAGAGGAAGCTGGTGGCTCATTTCCAGGTTTAGAACTGAATGAATGGGGCAGGACTGCAGGAGGAGCGCCTTTTGAGTTCCATCCACCCAGGGAGCCAGAGCCAAAGTAGACAGAAGAATTGCTATTGTCTATTTCAACCCCAACCCCTAAGCCCAAAGCTTGCACTTGCCTCTCCATGCAAGGAAAGGCAGTAACTACCAGTAAGATGCTGGCATGTGTCTGAAGGGAGCACAGGCAAGAGTGATTTTGCCACCAAGTCAGGCCTCAGTGAGTGAGTTGGGAGTGCAGTTCATGGAAATGGCCCAACCTTTAGCTTGGCCCAGTGTCTGTACCCTGAAGCCATGTTGTGTTCTTAGAGCCTTCTTAGGGGGAGATAGGGCAGACAGTAGAGAAAATGGTGAACACAGTTGCTTAGGCCCCATCCAAGAAGCTAACAGAGGGGCCATTTCAGATCAGCTTTCACATAACCATGACAACAGGGTGGACAGTTTCCAAAACCACAAAAAGGAAGCATCTATCTTGTGATATTTCAAGGGCCAATGGGTCATTGCTGTTCTTCCTACAAGTGCTGGGATAAAAGGTCAAGAGCTCCCTAAACCATTCTTCTCCCCATTTTAGTGTCACTGAAAAGTGGCATCATGATCACCTCATCACGCCTGCTGTGATTGTGTCCCTTTGGAATCCATGGGATGTGCACCGAGTGTGGAGGACCTAATTCTAAGGTTACTGCCAAGAGTCCCAGGCCACAGCATCTGGGGCAATGACCACGTGTGCACCCTGTCGGGCCAGGGCCTTTCTAATGAAAGACTTGTTTGCAGCTGCAAAAAACTCAGGGGCAGCCTACACAAGCTCTGTGCCTCAGTCCCCCACTCAAGATGTTAAATGCTAAAAATGAACAAACGCAGACTTCTAAAACAGGCTGCTCCAAAAACTGCCTCAAGAAATGGGAGTCATGATTTCGTTACCAGAGTAATTTAAAATCTGAGCTTCCTGGGAAAATGTTGCTGTGCCGTGGACTCAGCACAGTGCCAGGCACAAAATAACTACTCGAAAATTTCTATTATTTCTGCCCTTAAAATAAAGCTTTCCACAAGTCAATAGAAACACAGGAAAAGGGTGTTCATGGCAGACCATTCACAGAAGATGTGGCCACAAAGAATAGGACTCCGCCTCATTCAAAATCAGATATAAGTTGAAATAATAAAACACATTTCCCCACACATTGAATTGGCAAATTTGGCTTTCTGTCCAGCATTGGCCAGAGGATCAGCCAACCTTTCCATAGTATCATCTGCCAATTCATCTTACAAGATTGCAAATTTCAGAAATGCTCGTGTATACATTGATGCAGTAATTCCACTGGTAGGGGATTCAGTCTAAGAAAAATATAGAACACACACAAATATTTATCTATAGAACGTTCTTCACACTGTTTATAAAAGCAAAAAAATAATTATCTAAATATGCAACAATAGAGATTTGACTAAAAATATTGTACAAGATATTAGATCTACTTACATTGTCTAAATAGACATTCTTGGGAAAAGGAGCTTAATAAAAGCGTGAATTAAGGTGTAAGAAAAGGTAACACATAGTAACTGTTTATTCTTGGTAAAGTTATAAATTTATTGTTTTGTTCTGCTTAACAGCATTTTCTAATTTTTCTGTAGTCCATTATATTGCTTTTGTATTAAGAAAGCAATAAACAATTTTGCCTTTTAAGACTTTAGGACATAGTCCCAGACTTAAATGCATGTCTAAATTGGCATTCTACTTTCATCCCACTAGTATTTAGAGTACTTATATATGCTCAACTCTGTGCTGGCACTGGAAATAGAAGAATACATGTTAGCTCTTAATTGCTGGCTTAGTACTTGTTTTACCAAGTACAAGTACTTAGTACTTGTTTTACTTAGTACTGAGTAATTATTTAAGTTAATTACTTAAATAATTAACATCATTTGCTTTTGTGCTAGCATTAAGATAACATAGTGACTATAAATACATAAACAGGTCATTGCAGCATAATAGTTCAAGGACAGGGATATATGGAAGGAGTCACTAACCCAGACTTCAGGGGCCAGCAAAGGAAGGGCTTCCCAGAGCAAGGAATAATTGGAAGTTTAAGCCAAGGAGTGGCTAAAGTAAGGAAAAGAGAAGGAGCAATGTTGCTGCCAGAAGGAAGAGCACATGTAGACGAGTCAGTAACTGAGCTACTGGACAGTAAAGAACCAAAGTTTTTAGTTCAGCTTGGATGCTGAGAGTTAGGAAGGGAAGGAACTGGACATGGGGTAGGAGAACTTGTCACCCGTGCTAGGGACTCTGAACTTGACCCAGAGTTCTTGGAGAAGATCTGTTCTATAGAAATGGTCCTTGCCATGTGAAGGAGGAGCTTGAGGACAACAGGACTGGAGCCATGGAGGCTGATCTCTCATCTTCTCCCTTTTACTCTGCCATGTGCCATAGGTTCCTCATCTATACATACATGGTCCACCACCAAAGACGTTAGTCTTTGTCAGTTCAAGGTACCACTGTTGCTGTTCCATTCTACTTCTAACTGTCTAAAGAACCCAATACTACAGTTGAATTCAGATAACACTGCCCCTGTCCAGATTCACTGTTATTTCCCTTAAAATTCCTTCCCACTTCTCTGGGGAGAGATCTTATTACTGAGCCCATGGGAAGTATTCCAACTCATTAGAAGCTGCATGATTCAGGTGTCTCCTCCACTTTTCTGTGCCCTGTTACCGCTGGCTCTCCCAGTCTATTTCTTTTATGGTTTTAAACCATTGTTACACTCTAGACTCTTGCTGGGCCTTCCTTACCAACAGCTAAACACTTTCCCTTTGCACAAGAAACTTTGATAAACACAATAAGGCAATTTTGCTCGGGGTAGACAACAAAAATCCACAGCATAGAATTTAAAGTTCAGAGAAAAGTAGTTTGGTCCATATTACAGTTTCTTCTGCTAAAATACATCATAGTGGTAGAAAATGTTTATGTGGATTCATCTGTCCCAGGGATAAATCGAGGGAATCTTTTCTCAGCACACAACTGGAGACTGTGCAATTCTGGGAGATGGCCTCCAAGTGACACACAGCAAGGCCCCTCACAGTCTCTAAACATCTTAAATGGACAAAAAAATGATTATGAGAGCAGTTCCTAATGTTGCATCAGTGTTTGCCCTTAACTAGATTTGTGGGTTTCTGCTTTGATTTAGGTGAACCACACATCTTTGCCCAATGGCGGGGCGGGGGGGTGGTCCTCTCTTATGAAACAGATGTAGTGACCGCAAGCCATTGTTGGAATGGTCAGGACTGTGGGATTTGTTTTGTCAGCTTACTTCAAATTCATTTATAAATCCATGGGAATAATAGGCTATGCCTTAATAGTCCCAGACTGCCATGTCTGGTTTAGAGTGATTAGATTAAATGAGCAAGATTACTTTACTCTGGAGTTCCTTCTATCTAAAAATGAAATCATATACAAAAACAACCACAAAACAGTTAACAAAATGGCCATAAGTGTGTACCTATCAATAATTACTTTCAATGGAAATGGTCCAAATGCTCTAATCAAAAGACATAGGGTGACAGAATGGATTAAGAAAAAAAAAAAAAAAAAAAAAAGACCCATCTATATGTGTGCAACAGACTTACTTCAGAACTGAAGACACATACAGACTGAAAATGAATGACGGAAAAAGATGTTCCATGCAAAGGAAGCTGGGCGGGGCGGGGGTGGGGGGAGGTGGTGGTTAAGCCAGAATAGTAATACTTGTATCAGACAAAATATATTATAAAATAGGACTGTAACAAGAAACAAAGAAGGATATTACATAGTGATAAAGGGATCAATACAAAATGAGGATTTAACAATTATAGATGCCTATATACCTAACATGGGAGCACTTCAATAAAGCAGATATTGGGGATGCCCGGATGGCTCAGTTGGTTAAGCGGCTGCCTTCGGCTCAGATCATGATCCCAGCATCCTGGGATCAAGTCGCACATCAGGCTCCTTGCTCAGCAGGGAGCCTGCTTCTTCCTCTGCCTGCCACTCTGTCTGTCTGTGCTCACTCTTTCTGACAAATAAATAAACAAATAAATCTTAAAAAAAAGAAAAATAATAAAGCAGATACTGAACATAGAGAAATTCCAAGTAATAATGGTGGACTTCAACACCCCACTTGCATCAGTAGATAGATCATCCAGGCAGACAACCTATAAGGAAATAGTGTCTGAACAACACATTAGGCCAGATGGACTTAAATATATACAGAGATATACAGAGCACTTCATCCAAAAACAGAATATACATTATTTTCAAGTGTGCATGGAACATTCTCCAGAATAGATCACATGCTGGGCCACAAAACAAGTCAAGAAATTTAAGGTTGAAACTGTATCAAGTGTCCTTTCCCATCACAATGGTATGAAACTAGAAATCAATTAGAAGGAAAAAAAAAAAAAAACGGGAAAAAAACACACAACCCATGGAGACTAAAACAACATGCTACTAAACCACCATTGGGTCAATAAAGAAATCAGAAAGAACTTTTTTTTAATGTGGAGACATAAAAATGAAAACACAACAGTCCAAAATCTTTGGGATGCAGCAAAAGCTGTTCTAAAAGGCAAGTTTAGAGCAATACAGGCCCCCCAAAAAACAAGAAAAATCCCAAACAATATAACCTTACACATAAAGGAACAAGAAAAAGAACCATCACCAAGACCCAAAGCGAATGGAAGGAAATAAAGATTAGAGCAGAAATAAAGAGAAAAGAAAATAGAAAACAACAATGAAATCAAGAGCTAGTTCTTTGAAGAGGTAAATAAAATTAATAAACCTTTAGAAAGACTCCAAGAAAAAGAGGACCTAAATAAATACGATCAGAAATGAAAGAGAAGTGATAATCCTTTGTATCTGTGTGGTGTCAGCATACAATTTTTCATTGTCCCTTACAACCAAGAAATTGGACAACCTAGAAAAGAAATGGATAAATTCCTAGAAATGTGCAATCTTCCAAAAGTATATCAGGAAGAAATCAAAAATCTGAATTACTAGTAACAAAATTGAACTGGTAATCAAAATATTCCCAACAAAGAGAATTTTAGGACCAGATGGCTTCTCAGGTGAATTCTACCAAACATCTGAAGAAGAGTTAATAGCCATTCTCCTCCAACTGTTCCAAAAATTACAAGATGAAGAAAAGCTTTCAAGTAAGTTCTACAAGACCAGCATTACCCTGATACTAAAACCAGACAAAAACATTACAGAAAAGAGAGAGAGAGAAATTTGGGTCAATGTCCCTGATGGACATAGATGCCAAAATTCTCAAAATATTAGCAAACCACATTAAATAATACAGGCACCGGCATTATTCACCATGATCAAGTGGGATTTATTCGGAGATGCAAGGATGGTTTGATATCATTATCAATGCAACACAGTAACCAAATGAAGGATAAAAATCCTATGTTCATCTCAATAGATGCAGAAAAAGCATTTAACAAATTCAACATCTCTTCATGATAAAAATTTCCAACAAAGCTGGTTGAGAGGGAAAGAGAGATGTTTGCAAAGGATAGATATGACAAGAGGTTAATATCCAAAATGTAGAGAAAGAACTAATATGTCTCAATACCAACAAAACAGTCCAATTAAAAGATGCACCATGGACCTAAACAGACATTTTTCCAAAGAAGACACACAAATGACCAACAGAAACACAAAAACATGTTAAATATCTAGTTGTCATGAATATGCAAATCAAAACCACAATAAGATATCACCAAACATTAGTCAGAATGGCTAATATAAAAAAAAAGAAATAGGGTTTGGTAAGAATGTGAAGAAAAAGAACCCTCGCACCTGCTAGTGGGAACAGAAATTGGCACAGCCACCGAAGAATACAGAATGGAAGCTCCTCAAAAAATTAAAAATACAAATATTATACAATCCAGTACTTCCACTACTGGGTATTTGCCCAGTGAAAAGAAAAACACTAATTTGAAAAGACACATGCACCCTTATATTTATAGCAGCCTTATTTACAATAACCAGGATATGGAAGCCAGTCAAGTGTCCATCAAAAGATGAATGGATAAAAAAGTAGTATAAAGATACACAGGGGAATATTATGCAGCCATAAAAAGGAGATCTTGCCATATGTGACAACCTGAATGGACCTAGAGAGTATTACACTAAGTGAAATAAGTCAGAGAAAGACAAGTATCCTATGATTTCACTTCCATTTATAGTCAAAAGAAACCGAAACAGATGAAACTGACCCATCAATACAGAGAACAAACTGGTGGTTGCTGGAAGGGAGGTGGGAATGGACAAAATGAGTGATGGGGAGTGGGAGGTACAGGCTTCCAGTTATGGAGAGAGTAAGTCACAGGGATGAAAGTCACAGCACAGGGAATATAGTCAATGGTATCTTAAGAGCCTTGTGATTTGACAGATGGCAGCTACATTTGTGGTGAACATAGCATACGCACATAGAAAGTCACTATGCTATAAACCTAAAATTAATATTGGGTGTCAACCATACTTCAGTTAAAAAAAAAGGGGGGGATAAAAATGAAGTCCTTCAAAAGGGCAAGAAAAAAAACTGTGCATGGAAATCCTAACATAATTTGAGAGCCTGGACTTTAGAGCCAGATGCTTGTATTTAGTCAAGGTTCCATGACTTAAAAACTTTTGTTCTTGAAAAACGTTACTTCCCATAGCTCAGTGTCTTCATCTGCAGTGGGAGACAATTGTACCTACTTCGTGGCATTGTGGAGGTGACATGAGCTTAATGAATCTCAAGTAGTTAGTTCCATGTCTGGCATATAGGAAGGTGTCTATAGAAGGCAATTCTCACCCTCCTCCTCAAGTTATCTGTAATAGAGGTCTTTATTTCTCTTTTCGTTTTTTATAAGGTCATAAATTAGAGTACTTAATTCCAACCTCCTTTCCTGTCTCTTTAGGAATATTTTTAAGGTACACAATGAACTTTCAGCATATGACTGAAGAAACACTTTTCTACACTTAAATGCTCCTCCAAGAAGAAATGCTTAAGTACATCAACATGGCAACAATTTCAATGTCATGGGGGTTGTCAAAAGGTCTTATTCCCAAAACTAGACACTCAGCTCAACAATGAAAAACTCCAAGTGTGTCCTTACCATCAGATTTGTTCAACAAACCTCTTGAGCAGCAGATGCTGTGCAAGATACAAACACAGACAGAAGATGGGGCAGATAGGCATCAGGAAGAAGAAATGCAAATGGGGGATAGAATGAAGTGATGTGGATGGGGGTAGAAGGAAGGGGAGATCCAAAACGTTCACCCAGAGGAAGAGGAGCTGCTAAATTAGAATACAGGGAAATGGTTCCTCGCAAGCAGGTCAATCTGCAAGGTCCTTCTGCTTTATGTGACTGGTTTGCAAGTCAGATCATCCCAGCTTTTTGAAAACATTATAATAGGGAAGAATGTTCTCACTGGTGTACAAGTCAGCAAAAATCAGATTATTCTAATATTACATTTTTAAAAATATAGTCATACTGCTTAATGATGTCAGGTACAATGTACATTTACAATGTGTATTACTTAATTGCAGTTGCTGGTATTCCCTATCAATTATTCCAGAGGACTTCATATTAAAAGACCGAGTACAGGGGTGCCTGGGTGGCTCAGTGGGTTAAGCCTCTGCCTTCGGCTCGGGTTGTGATCTCGGGGTCCTGGGATCGAGCTCCGCATCGGGCTCTCTGCTCGGCAGGGAGCCTGCTTCCCCTTCTCTCTCTGCCTGCCTCTCTGCCTACTTGTGATCTTTCTCTCTGTCAAATAAATAAAATCTTTAAAAAAAAAAAAAAAAAAAAAGACCGAGTACAAAGTAATTCCAATTTGCCTTCCTTATCCCATTATCAGAAATGCTTTTCAGGGCACCTGGGTGGCTCAGTTGGTTAAGCAACTGCCTTCGGCTCAAGTCATGATCCTGGAGTCCCGGGATCGAGTCCCACATCGGGCTCCTTGCTTGGCGGGGAGTCTGCTTCTCCTGCTGACCTCTCTACTCTCAGGCTCTCGCTCTCGCTCTCTCTCTCTCTCTTTCTCTCAAATAAATAAATAAAATCTTTAAAAAAAAAAAAAAGAAATTCTTTTCAGTATCAAAACTAAATCAAACATGTAAGCTAGAAGCCTAGCATTTAAACTTCTATGCTAATGTGATGAAAATTATTTAGGCTAAAAACAAAAATCACAACTGGCTGCTTCCCTCATATGTGACAATGGCACATTTTTTAAATTCTTACATTGACACAACTAGATGTCATACTTAATGAGGATGCATCATTCATTCAACAAATATTCATGTAGCCAGACACTGATGCCAAATGTAATTATATATGCTCATTTGAATCTGGAATACACCGTAATTTAGAGTTCTTTCAACCTTTCAATAAAATCATTTATACAAGAATTCACTTACATGCAATCACAACCAATCAAGCCATTGGTTTTCCAAAAATTTTAAGATGTAAATATAGTGTTACACTGTTACTCATCTACTTCTGTCCACTAGTTTTAGCAGCCATTAATTATTCTTGCCTGAATCATGACCAGCTTTTGTGGTTTTCTAACAGAAGAGTCAGCATCACTTCTAGATTAATTCACGGATTCCACAGCAGCAAAAAAAAAAAAAAAAAAAAGCTTTCTCTTTAGTATAAACTGTGTATTCTTATTTTACTCTACCATTTTGTTGCTCAGATTTTCTGAATTTGTTACCCCAGATTTAGTCAGAGGAAACACCTTCAAGCAAGCTGTTTTGATAGGTCCAACATTTTTTTCAGCTTTCTCTTACTTTTTCATATAACAAGATGTTCCAGGATCAACTTGTATTTTCCCAGCCCCAGCCCTGGACAAGATAGAGAAGCCATTTTTCCAAGGAGCCAGAATTCCTTTTAGTCAAGAATAGTACTTTTAACCCAAGACCTGCATGTTAGATGTACTCACTGCTCCTACTGATCATTGCTCCCAAGTCTTCTCAATAGAACTAGGAAATACATGTATGTGCACATATCTCCATACATACACATACATCTGTATCTCAGAAACCATCATCTTAGACAAATCATCCTCTACCAGGGAGATTTTGGTCTTGGAGGACATTTAGCCATTTCTGAAAAGATTTCTAGTTGTCAGAGCTGGGGAGGGTACTACTCATATCTGGTAAGTCGAAGCCATAGATACTACTAAATATCCTACAAAGCACAGGAAAGCCCTCCCCAAATGTCAGTAGTGAAGTCGAGAAATCCTGGTTTATATGGTTACCTCCAATTTCAATCCAGCACCACAACATTTGGCTCTTGCATTTCCTTCCATGACCATGACAATTATGGCCTCCTGTGTGCTTACTTATATGATCAATCCCCAAGCGCACGGAGAGTGCTTTCTGATTTTGTCCCTTGCCTCTGCAGAAAAACAAACCAACTTACTGAAACTATTTGTTCAGATGGATTTTGTTTAGATGGATTTTTTTGTTGTTATTGTTGTCTTTGTGTATTTGTCTTTTTTTGCTCTTTAGCCTAAAGATAGCCAAAATAGCTTATTCAAAAGTTACTTGGGTTGTCCGCGCCCCCACTGCCCCAAATCTAATTTTTTTTTTAAGATTTATTTTAGTGAGAAAGAATACAAGAGAGCACTGGGATGGGGGGGGTGGAGTGCAGAGGGAGAGAGTGAATCCCAAGCAGACTCCCCGCTGAGCATGGAGCCCAACACAGGGCTTGATCTCACAATCCAGGGATCATGACCTGAGTCAAAAATCAAGAATTGGATGCTTAACCACCTGAACCACCCAGGCACCCCACCCCCTCCTGAATCTAATTAATGCATGAGATCAACTTGACCTTTATTGGTTCCCTCTTCTCTATATGTGTAGCTTTAAAAATAAGCTAGGTTTTACCACCAGGTCTTTATTCCTAGAGTATGGAGAGCCTTCTAGAACTATAGCCCTACTGGCCTATTCTCTGGCTTAACTTCTTATACGAAGGGAAGTTATTTTCCTAATATTGTTCTTTCCTCATACATTTGCCTTAAAAGAGCAGGTTAAAATTTAATTCATGACAAACTGTAGGTACACCAAGACTGTAACAGGCAGAGCTAGGGGTCCTGGGGCTGAGCCTAAAAGTGACGACTTGGGGTTAAAAACCAGTGATCAGCCTTCATGTGTAAGTCAGAGGTAGATGGGCCCTCCTTAGCATAGACATGCTACTCTTAGGGCTATTGGAGAGGGGGTACAAAATAAAATTTCCCCATTTGCAGATGACCTGGTTTTGGGGATCTTAGTTTTTAAAAAATCCCATAAATCCTATTAAACAGAAATGTAACAAAAGAAATGTAAAGTGATGCTGCTGGGCCGCTTTCCTCAGGAACGATGTACTTTGAACTCTCATTTACAACTCAAGATTTTAGATCTCATCCAGAGTGGGAACAAAGGCAGGGAAAGCAAGCAAACAAAAAAATAAAAGCAAGATTTATTTCTAAACCTAGATTTCTCAATGGACCACTCTACTGAACGCCAGAACCTCAAATCTAACTGTATGCTGGATATTTTCACCAAGGACCCCAAGTCACCTACCCTCACCAAAGTAGATTGTGGTAGAGTTGACTCCAACTTACTGTCAGGATGGATGGTTACAATGCTAACTCGGAAAACTAGAACACGCTCATCTCCATAGCAGGGCTCAGAAATTAGGTAAGGAGGTACTGAGTATCACTTATTTAATTCACCAGCAACATGTGTTGATGTGCTCATGACCCTCAATAAAGACCTACATGGGTTTTTCTATTTATTGATTTACATATTCACAGTTAACAATGTGGATTGACAAACATTTTGTACTGGTCTCTGCAAAAATCCATCTAGCCCCTTGTCCCCCTCCTTTTTAAACAACAACAACAAAAACAACAACAAAAAAAACTCATTAAGTTTAACAGAATTTGCAGATTCACACAGAAAGAAATTTGAGAGAATCTAACTTCAAACACGTGTCTCCTGGCTTGGAAGTCCACATTCTTTCCAGCACATCTGCTTTTTTAAGTCGTGCCTGCAGTATCCACACAGTGAAGTTTCCCTGGTGGTTCTTTTACCATCCTGCATGGAGAAACAGTGCTTGTGTACACACACGTTATCTACGGTTTTCTCAGATTCTTACAACACTCGATAGTCATCCCGTTTTATAATTGGGGACACGGATTCCAAATAGTGAATTATCTTGCTCATATACCACAGTTAGAAAATGACAAAACCAGAACAAATAAGATATTACAATCCCTACTTCAATTTTCTTTCTTTACATTTGTGGCTTATGAAAAAAAAAATAAATGCTTTCTGGTACTTCTCTTGGGCTGTACAATCATCCCAGATTGCATCAGTATACTGGGAAATCAAATCATCCCTTTTGCCACATAGTGATTACAAATGCAGCACTATAGTTTTAGAAAACTACAAGCTAAATTTTCGATGGCTAGAGCCATTGTTGAAAATGCAAAAAAAAAAAAAAAAAAGTATCTAATAATCCTTTCTAGCAGATATCAGTACTGGAAGTTTAACTTTCACCAGAGGAAATAGACAAGTGACCTATTCTTTCTTACATGAATCAGAATGTAGCACTCAGTGTTTAGTCAGACTCTTGGAAAGGGGAAGAAATGGACAAGAAGTGATTTCCTCCTTTAAACAGGATGTGGCTATTGACTGCTATCTGGTCAACAAGCTCTTTTACATCAGTAGACATTGTTCCCTGTGTACCTGGCCATGGATTCTTGGGTGGAATGGGACAGGAGAGTACTATGCTCGGAAATGCCAATACAATACAAACATTGATCTCAGGGCTATCAGAGAGAAATTCAAGGGTGAGATATGTGGCCACAGGCCGCACTAACTATACCCTGGAGAAGAAATGGGTTTTAACTGGACATGCCAAGTGGCATCAGTGAGAAGGTGCAAGAATTCAAAGAAATCCACTATGATTTTCATGAGCTTAATGGTAGCCTGGCTTATAATGCATCAGAGAAATAAAGCAACTAGCATGACAGATCTACTCCATCCTACTAGTTCTGCCTCAAAGCCTTTGTAAAAAGGAAAGGGAAAGGGGAAGGGGGAAGGGGGGAGGGGGAAGGGGGAAGGGGAAAGGGAAAGGGAAAGGGCAGGAAAGGAAAGGGAGAAAAGAAAGAAAGGAAAGAAAGGAAAGAAAAGATTTGTCTCAGGCCATTAACTTCTGCAGCAAAACCATCTGGGCAACGACTCATCTCCCGGGCAGCTTTATCTGTGTGCCCTCCACTCCACAGTGCTTCCTGCACTAGCTCTTCTTTATCAAGGTCATATTCTTGTTTACTGGTGAAGAGCACCGGTGTGAAGTCGGTCAGGTCTTTGTCACTTACTAGCCACACAACCTTAGGCAAGTACCCTAAGTTTTCTGAGTCTGTTTACTCTTCCATAAAATGTGCGTGATGAACTTGTAACATTACTAGGAGGATTCAGTGAGAGAATACAGTTTAACCACTATAGTACAGTGCCTGGTGTGTCAGAACATTCAGTCACCGCTGTTATACTCTATCACCTTAGCTCTAGCACATTTCAGCCAGTTTCTACTTGATAGCAGGATTCAAGAAACCTACCATGTTTCCACCACTGCCATATTAGCTTGCTAAAGGAACACCATAACTATGGTATCCTCCTGTGCAAAACGCATCGACAGCTTCTCCCTTCTCAATCCCGTGAATTCACTATTTAAAGTCATTCACAACCTAGCCTCAGGCTAACTTTCCAGGCTTCCTTGCTAATTAAACTCACCAGGAAGCTCTATGATCTGTATCTGATAGAAGTGTGCAACTTTCAAACAAAGCTAAGTCTGGCAGATGTGTGAATTACGGGTCTTTCCAAGTGCCTACCAGGGAGACCAAAATTATTTAAGATGCCTACAAAACTCAGTACCAGAGGAAGGTCAAGGCCTTCATCAGTCTTTCTTGTCAATCAACTTTATGTCCAGGATTCTTCAATAAGGCATGTAGATTATTTTAGCCAAACTCTCATTGAGCTGGGCAGGTCACAAATTACCCAAATTTGTGGAAGGGTGTGGAAAATTAGCCAGTCCTTATGGGAGGGAGTGTGATGGAGAAGAGGGTGGGAGGGGTAGGAAGAAAGAGCAAGAGAGGTCAAGGCTTTCATCCCTTTGCATCTCTAAACGGTTCATAACTCTTGAGAACCCTGTACACTGCCTACATTGGTTGGCTACACTGCATACAGGTTCCTGAGTTGTCCACTGCCAGTGTTTACAACTTCCTTTCTGAGCCTGGCCTTTCTCCTAATTCAGCGTCACAATATTTCTTCCATCTCCCCTTCCCTTCCAGTCCTCCCCTCTTGGCTGGCCTAGTTCAAGGCCTCATCACTAATAACTACTAACTGTAGTCTATTGCAATAGACAACAACCCGTTCCCCACTCCTTTCAATTTTTCCTATTGTCCCCATCCCCCAGGAAGGGTGGTTTCTGCTCAGAATGCCAGTTTCTGGAATAAGCTACAACATAGGTGGAAAGCACTTTCAGAGAAAACTTGTAGAGCAAGGTCTCAGAGACACCTATCCAGTGCTCTTCCCAGAGTGCACCTCGGGTGCCTGAGCTCAGAGTTCTATGATCCAGTGCACTGGGCAGCATTTTCTCACTTAATCCCCTTTCACGCCTGCATTTGGTTGGTTAGTATATGCTGGTCGTCTCTTCCCACCTAATGATGAGAGACTAAAGAGAACCTGGGACACAAATCTGAAGAAACAGGCTCAGAGAGGCAAAAGGACTTATTTGGCATATATTCACTCAAAACTAGAATTATGTTCCGTGTTGGTTTCTATTGTATGCACCTTGTGTATTTCAAATCTGAGTCAGGCTGTGCTTCGTTTTCATCGCAACAGACACGATATTAGAACAACAGCAACAAAGCCCACAGCTAAGTCCATGAGCCTGATAATAACAGGTATGGTATGTCTCACAGCTCAGCTTGAATAGAGGTGATTGGGAAGAGCCAAAGGAATGCAAATGTGTAAGCAGCCTCTTTGTCCTCCAGAATGTTAATATCCTAGCACTTCCGTCTCTATCCCATCCTTTAGCTTGTTGTCAGAGAGGAGGAAACTGGGACCATTGTTTCCTTCAGGTACTGACTTTTCTATATAGACAATTTTTACAAAATTTGTAGGATCATTATTCCTCTAGCAGAATATTTGCTACATATTCTTACATATATAAGGCTGCATTAAGAACCACCCTAAGAATGCTTCTTTGTCAAGCCAAAGTATTACTTTACTTATGCTGTCCAGTAGCAAATGACAGTTCAACGGGGCAGAGCCTGGATATTGGTCAGGTGGGTCTGCCTAAAGTCCTGACAAACTCTATAAGTACTGGTCTAGCTCCCTATTCCATAACATGATGTAAAATAATACATATCCTGCTTTAGAAGATGCTCCCAGAAAAGAGGACATCCAGTAAAACAATACAACTAACAAATAGATATTTGACAATTTGGACTGAACTCCAGGGCCTCCCCCATCTTATCCATTGGTACAAGGGGAGAATGCTGCTGGCCCCTGTCTATGGGCCTCAGCTTCTAATGCAAACCCCTCGTTCTCTAAGACACCACAGCCCTTCTGTGGGAAATTCACTATAGTGTGTAAGAAACAGGGAACATGTAGCTATATATCCTGTGCTTTCTTACTACCCTTCCCACCCTCTCCTCCAACCACGCTCCTTCCTACAGGGAGCAACAAGTTTCCCATCCTTCTACAAGCGTGGCTCCTCCATCAGGGGTAGACAGTGAAGCCTAATGGTTTTAAGCACTGACTCCAGAGCCTGCGTTTCTTCATTGGCATCCGGACCCTCCATTTACTGTCTGCATTACTTGGGACAAGCTCCTTTACTTCTTTGTGCCACAATTTCCTCATCTGTAAAAAGGGAGAAATTAATAGTACCTACACCATAGAATTGTTATTGGGATTTGAGAGATTCTGATATATAATTAATAACAGGTCATCTGAAACAAATGTAGTCTTTTAGGGTATTCTGCTTAAGAACTGAACTTTGAAAAATAAATAGCTCAGAGGAGTTTCAGAGTACATAGTGATTAATTTAGACAATCTTTTAATAGAAACCATCACCATAACCTCATTGGGCCATCTATGACCATCTCCTTACAGAGAGTGGTCAAGTTAACTATAGGTTTTTATATGGTTTCACTTGGTCATTTATAGATGCCGGTCCAAGTCAGAAGAATGGGTAGGATTTTCCAGGTTGATAAAGGGGGGTGCTGGAAAAGTCAGGAATCTTTTGTTCCTAATTAACAACAACAACAAAATACAAAAACCTCCCACTGTCATTTTCCTACTTTACTAGTTGGAGCACAGCAGAAACGGAAGAGAGTGATACAGTGGGTCTCAATTTCACTAAGAAGGAAATCACATTGTGCAAGTTTTTAGAAGTTAAATGGGAGTTACCGGACAGCAGCTCTGTCAATATGATTACTGTTTACAACGATCATATAGCAAGTGAATGAGTGTCCAAGTTCTGTACACATTGAGCAGTGGGTATGCTTTTGTCTCCCCTCAAAGTCCTTTAGTTTGACCCACAAGAGCTTTGGGGGAGATCTGAGAGGAGAACATGGTTGTTTCTGTTGTGTGGCTTCTTCCCATTTGAAAACTGTTCTTATCAGAGGCCAGCAGACCCTTCACTGTGAAAAATTGCTATCTCCCAAGCCTTGGTGCCAGTTGGGATTGCATGTGCCATCCTGCCCACTCTTGACAGATGGCAAGGAGACCAAGCCTTCCATATGTTCCTCTGTTCCCTGGGAAGGCACGGGCGCACAAACAGATTTGGCTGGTGCAGCTGTGACCGTGGGTGTCTCTCCCAGTGTCCCTGTCCTTAGGTTATTTAGCACCAGACGAGGCTCCAGCAATCTGAACATATTCTGTGGTTGATGGCAGAGAACGAATGAAGTTCTCAGATGTTTGGCTACAAGTCTACAGATCTCTCCAGGGGGGTTAATTAGCTCCCTGGAGCAAGGGCTATAAGGGTTTACGGTAGCATCCCTTCCTACAGAATTTTTTGGGCATCTTGCTATAGTGGACAGTAGGGAATTTTCTGTTCTCACCAGCCTATTCTCACGTAAGATCTAAGTCTTGTCAGAACTCCCTATTCCTTCACAATGGCAGTAAAAGGTCTTCAGAAAAGACATTCTCCCAACAGAGAACTTTGCAAACTTTGCATCTAAATGATATTTCAGAAATAGTCTGTTCTGGGCTTGGTATGCTGTTTTCCTTGTTTTATCTTTTCATCCCCCTTGTGATCATGATTTTCAAAACCCCAAAGCTTAATTGAGTTTGAAACTCTCCAAGTTTACAAAAGAATTCCCAGGAACAGATCAATCACACGTTGTGTTTGTGATTCAGTTCTCCAATGCCTTTTTCAGTTGCAATTAGCAGTTTCGATTCTTTGTTCTTTTTTCCTTTCCAGTTTTGTTCCTTTTTAATCTTTTTGATTAGCTCCTTAGGTTCGGAACTGGGCTACTCATTCCTTAAGCTGTGGCGCTGTGAATTGCCTTTTTATTCACCGGGTCACCCACTACTTTACATGAGGTTCACTTCAAAGGGCCCCTGACTGGGGCTCAGTTAGTGGGCTTTAAGCATTCTCAGTTATCCTGGCACATAATTGCCATAGCTGAGCTTATTACACTCTGCTTATCAAACTATTAAAATTCTTTTAAAAGCAGCCATAGTGACCACTGGAAGGGTTCTTAATTAAAGCAGAGTTGGTAAGTTGCTATCCAAGAAAGTCCAAACTAGTTATGCATTTCCCATTGGTCATTTGAGTACTATTCCCTTGTTTCTGTTTGGGGAGAAAAAAAAAAATCTTTTATTGTAATGTTTTTAAACTACCAAGACATAGGTTAAATTAGGGAAAAAAAACCTAATTTCAGTCATTATATATTCATGACTAGACTCAAGAGTAGAATTTAGTTTAACAATAAGACCTTGAACTTGGGGGCGCCTGGGTGGCTCAGTGGGTTAAGCCTCTGCCTTCGGCTCAGGTCATGATCTCAGGGTCTTGGGATCAAGCCCCGCATCAGGCTCTCTGCTCAGCAGTGAGCCTGCTTCCTCCTCTCTCTGCCTGCCTCTCTGCCTACTTGTGATCTCTCTCTCTCTCTCTCAAATAAATAAATAAAACAAAACAAAACAAAAAAAAAACCTTGAACTTGAAGACTTTTTTCTTTCAGTTGGGATTTTGATCTATTTTAAAATTTTTGTCTATGTCCAAAGCGGTCTGTGTTTCAAGCCTGCCACTGAGAAAGTGTTCTGTTCTTAAATTGTGACAGAAAGTAGAAATGGTAACTACATGCCTCTTAGCGTGTATCTGGAGTTTTCTTTTTCTATCCCACTGAGTGATAAATAGGAGGTGTGTTTAATAGAAATACTTACCATTTCACCCTGATATTCCATTGTAACTTCTGGCCAAGTATTCAAGATACCTTTTCCTCCCCATGAATCCTCCCAGGACCTTAAGAAGTAGAGGCCGTGGAACTATAGAGGGCTGGAATAAACCTGAGATCATCTAGTTCAGAAATTGTTTTTTTCCCTCAGCTGCGGAAACCCTTTTTCAAACAAAAACTTAAATGGGGGCCTGATACATAAGCAGAGAAACAATGGGCTTTTCTGAACCATAAGGTACAGAGTTTCCCCAATTTGGCTTCCTCCAACCCCCAACCCTGTAAAGTCAGCAAGGGGCTTTTTCAAATCACAGTTCTTGCCCCAACCTCAGGCTATTTTAGAAGGGGTGGGTTGCATGGCAAAGGCACAGAAAGGGGACTGGCTTGGATTTGGGCAAACTCGCCTGCCCACCACGGGTCTGAGGCTTTCCAGTCTGGTCATGCCCTTGTAGACCCAACAGCATCCCAGAGCATATGTTTCTATTTAAGGCTCAGCCCATTCCTTCCCTGGCTTTGCCTTTCTCCATACATGTTATGCATTTGTAAGTTTAATTACCGTCCCCACCTAGACAGTAAGGCCCTGGAAGGAGAGAACTGGCGTTACTCATGTTTGCTTTATATAGAGCAGGTGCTCAGGCCCATTATTGGTGTGAACTGAAATGATAGTCTTTGCGACGTAATAGCACTAGACTTGCTAGGAATGCAAGAAGCTGAGTTTAGTTGGTTCAAGTTTAGATATCCATACAGAACAGATTAATATGTAACACTCTTATTCTCAAAATAAAAGTGGACCTAAGAAGAATAATCCTTAGTTGTTAATTGAGTGTTAAATATCCTAGATCATCGGTTTCAAGATATTAGCAGGTGTCTGGGGCACCTCGGAGGCTCAGTCAGTTAAATGCCTGACTCTTAGTTTGGGCTCAGGTCACGATCTCAGGATCCTGAGAACCAGCCCCGTGTTGGGCTCTGCACTCAGTGCAGAGCCTGCTTGTCCCTCTCCCTCTGCTCTCCCCCCAACCCCACTTGCACGCTCTTGCCCTCATGCATGTGCGTGCTCACCCCCCTAAAGTAAATATCTTTAAAGTATTAGCAGGTATCAGAATCACCTGGAGCACTTACTAAGAGTTTCTGATTCAATAGGCCTGAGGTGAGGTTTTTCATTCTAAGAAGTTTCCGGGTGATGCTGAAGGTCCGGGGATCCCCTTTGAGAACCAACCAGCACTGACTTAACATTGAGAACAGTTTCAACCTCTGCAACATGCGGAGTCTGTTGCAGCTAAGTAGAGGTTATCGATTAACCTCTTTGGCAGCCCAGTTGTAAAAGGAGAAAAGCAAAGTACTGAGATTTAGTAAAAGGAATCAAGACTTCTTTCAGTTCCTGCTAAAAATTTCACAGAGGAGCCATCAGTCAGTTCATTAAGAAATGAACCTGGGGGGCGCCTGGGTGGCTCAGTTGGTTAGGCGACTGCCTTCAGCTCAGGTCATGATTTTGGAGTCCCGGGATCGAGTCCCACATCGGGCTCCCTGCTCAGCAGGGAGTCTGCTTCTCCCACTGACCTCTCTCCTCTCATGCTCTCTCTCTCTCAAATAATTAAATAAAATCTTTAAAAAAAAAAAAAAAAAAGAAAAGAAATGAACCTGGGCTGCCGTTCTGTAGGGCTGAAAAGGTAGGTCATTTCCTTGCTAGGTGATTCAGTAAGCTGTAACACACCATCGCTTTATATACCCCACAATGCCTGATACTTCGGTCATTGAACTTGCAAATTACAACACCTTGCTAGCTGTCTTACTCTTCTAATCCTCATACCAACAGAGTCTCTAGAATACGTGCCTCCTGATAACCGTAAAATGAAGGGAAAAGAAAAGCTTGCTTTCAACAAGGATTCAATCTTGACCTTCTTTGCGTGATTACTACAGGTCATCCCCTACACTATCAAAAACAAAACAAAACAAAAACATGTTCCTTCCTATGTAGGAGTTAATTTATGCAAAGGTCAGTTCAGTGTGTACTGACAAGTCAATCACTGTGCCAAGAATCATCAAATACGTGGAAGATCCAGCCTTCATCCTGAAGGTCTACCCAGTACATGTAAAGATAGGAATTCATCCCCAGTGTGACTCAAAGTAGGTGCCCCGTAAATTCGTCTTCAGAGAGAAAGCAAATTTACCTGATATTTACCATCCACAACTTTCTAATGGGAGTGACGTATTTGTTCTATTTGTCCTCCTCTAATTAAGCTTGGTCTCTCAGCTCCCAGGTAGAAGAAATACAACTCCAGAGGGTTTAACTGTCTATCCTCCAACCATTTGTGGGCTAAAACCAGGATTAGAACTATGACTCCTGATTCCCGGCAAGCAATCATCCTGGCTGGTTTTGTAGAAATTCGCCCACTTCCACCTAGCCTTTTCTGTTAGCACTGATTTTTTTTTAGATGCTACTAATGACATCAGAAAGATTCCTATTCTAATTTTCTTCAATATTTTCATATATTTAGAAAATGAGGTATCCCGTCTCCATCCCTTATTTCCACCCAGGAGAGGAGGTGAGTCACCCCATGAAGCTTGCTGCAAATACACATCCCTAGCCACCAGCCCTCGGACGGCAAAGGCAGGCACTGGCAGACAGCAGTGATTCCTAATCACCAGTTGTGCCCTTATGGCAAGCAGACAGTTCTAGAGTTTTAATTGCTCCAGAGTCCACCGAGAAGATGATAAAACTTTACTCCACCTGTAGTCACTTACCCCAGTGTTCCGTGTTGTTCTATCTACCTGGCTACCCAATTTGAATTTGGCCCGTAGGAAGCAGCAGATTTTAATGGATGAATTTTGGTCTAAAACTACCTGATTTAAAACAAAGAAAAACAAAAAACAAACCCCAGTCTGCACACCTTTTCTTCAATCACTACATTTCTCTCAGTTTGCTCTCATTCTCCAGTGGATAACCCCACAGAAGTTGCAAGTAAATGTATTAACATTTTCACTTCTTTGAAGATGGGGGTGATGGGGGAGAGCTGTTCTGTGGACAGAAGATAACCTCCCAGTGTTACTCCTTTTGTGACTCTAGCATTTGCCTAAGGGTACAATCCCCATGCTCACTGGAAACATGTTTTAAGTATTTCTTATTAACTAGGAATACTAGATAGCAGACACCAGGCACTCAGTTTTATAGTCCAACTTGTAGAAGTTTTTAAAGCATGAGAAGAAAAAATAGCAAAGGATTACTTCATCTATGCCACTGAAAGTGAGCTCCCAGACCCTCCAATTGAACCCATCAGAAAATAATGCTAAATCATGAAAGCTGCAGTTTATGTGAATAAGCCTTGAACCAAAGTGGACTTAAAATAGAGGGGGGGGTGCACCTTGGTGGCTCAGTGGGTTAAAGCCTCTGCCTTCGGCTCAGGTCATGGTCCCAGGGTCCTGGGATCCAGCCCCGCAACCGCTTTCTGCTCAGCAAGGAGCCTGCTTCCTCCTCTCTCTGCCTGCCTCTCTGCCTACTTGTGATCTCTTGCTCTCTCTGTCAAATAAATAAATAAAATCTTAAAAAAAAAAAAAATAGAGAGAGAGGGGCACCTGGTGGCTCTTGGTTTCAGATGGGGTTGTGATCTCGGGGTCCTGGGACCCAGCCCTGTGTTGAACTCTGTGGTGGGGAGGGGGGAGTCTGCTGGAGAGTTTCTTTCTGTCCCTCTGCTTCTCCTCCGCACTCTCTCAAATACATAAATCCATAAAACCTTTTTTAAAAATTGTATTTCTTCCAGAAAATCAGTTGAATATACAACAGCTATCCAGGTAAAAGAAAATCCTGTATAGAGTATCTACCTCTAGTAGAGAATTTTTAGTGTTCTGGTAAAGAGAAAGGCAAAATTACACAGAAAGTGTCTTTTAAGGCAGGCAGTCAACAATAACTGAACACCTTCTGTTTGCAGTACACCAGAGAGACGCCAAACACAGAGCATATGTAAGGTCCCAGCTGTTCAAGGAGTTTCCTATTAGCACTGTTTACCAGAAGAACCAAGGGAAAGAGAAGTCTCTCAATTTTTACAGTTCCCACAGTTTTTCTTTTTTATGTAAACACTAGCAGAGAAATAGAATAATCACAAAAGAAAAATCAAAAGCAAGAAGTTCACAGTCAGGAATAACAGACTAGTGTCCTGGATTCATGGGGGTCACCACTAGAGAGTCTGTCCCTTTACCATTCAGTCTGAGACTATGACAAGCTGCAGTTCCTGGTTCATCGAGGGGGTGTGGCCAATGACAGTAACTTGACCCCACAATGTGGATGCACTTTGTCACTGAAACCTCAATTTCCATCCAGTCATTTGGGTCTTAAGAGAATGTAGGTGCAGACCTCAGCCAACCAGTGTCCTCTGCACCCAAGGGGCTGGGGCACATGCCCCAGAATGCACACTTCAAGGTCCAGACTCAGACTTGCCGCTCCTAAGTCACCATTCAGAAATCAGGATACGTCCTGATTTAGGAGGATATTGTAACATTCTCCTTATGGCAGGAAAGTGAAATCAATTGCTTCTCTTACCCAGAGCAGAATTCTGCCTTTTGGAGACAGATAGATGGTTAGATCCTGAGAACAACACCTATTTGGATAACACAGTGAAAATGGCACTCATTAAAAGTGTTTCAGTTTGTTTCTCAGAGTCCACAAACCCTCATGGTTTGTCAAACTGAGGATTTTAGGGGGGGAAGGGGGGGGGGGATGGGTTGGCCATGTGGTGGGTATTAAGGAGGGCACATATTGCATGGAGCAGTGGATGTTATATGCAAACAATGAGTCTTGGAACACTACATCAAAAACTAATGATGTACTATATGGTGACTAACATAACGTAATAAAAATAATGAATTTTTTTAAAGTGGGAAAAAAAAAAAAAGAGAGAGCGAGCATGTAGGCTCTGTAAACTTGTAAGCCAGGACTCCAGCAAGTTATTCTTGCTGATGGCCAAAAATCTCGCTTGCTAAACACCTTAAGCAATTGGTTTCAGCTGTTTCAGACAGGACCTGCTTCACCACATTTCACCTTCAACAGCAAAAGGCTGTCAGGCGAGGAACACCCAGGTGGTTTTAAGTACAGAATCATCACTGTACCTTAGAGTTTCCAGTGGAGAGAAAAGTTCATTTGTGACTTGTGCTCCCAAATACCACCACATTTTGAAATAATATGCTTGGTACCGTCTGGTTTCAGCAATTCATGCCAGGATGACCTAAGCAAGCTCTATCTTGCCCCCTGAACTCTGAAAAATGGGAGGCTTCCCGTTACTGGGGGTTAAGCCTATTTAACACTGAAAAACGCAAATTTTTGCCACAGAGCAGTCACTCAAGATTTAGGAGTGGGCTCCCCCTAAGCATAGGCTTTGAACACGATTTTCTGAGTTTATTATTTTTCAGTTTATTAAAGTAAGTTCTAATCAAGGCAGAATTGGAGGTCATGTGAGATTTAAGCATGTTTTCTCACAGAGAAATTTTTGTGAGCTAGCCTAAATGATTTTTCCTAAGGATGTCACCAAAGATAATCAGACACAGAGAATCTATACGAAACACCTATAGCTTTCTATGGCAATGGCTACTCCCAGTTGGCGCTTCCGGGCAGAATCACCAAGGGAACATTCTGAAAATAGAGATGGCCCAGCAAAACCCCAGGTTTTCAGGAGTGGGGGGCCAGAAATCTTTTTCTGGAGTGTGGCAGCTGATTCTGAATCACAGCCAGCCAGAACTGTCCCCCACTATGTCACATGTTTAATCAAGGCCTTAGGAGGGCACAATTTTCATCCCGTAATGATCTCTAAATAACACATATTATTTATACTTCCTAAACATGCACATTCATAAGCATGCATATGTCCCTTCCCCCATCCCTGGCACTTCGTATAGGGTGCTCTTCCCATTTTTGTCTGTGAGCCAAGTGAACAGAGAATTATGTCTGATTCAGTGTTCAGTACAGTGTCTAGAACATTGGCACCAAATGTGTGTTAAAAAAAGAGAACCAATAAGAACTACATGTTGCTTTCATACACCATTCTTCCAATGCAGGTTTTTCAGGTTTAAAATACACCGTCAACAGATCATATGTTCAGAAACAAAACTTATTATTTTCCACAAGTAGGTTAAGCTTACCTCGTGAGACCCCAACTCCAGTCGAGACCGAGAATGTGTATTACGGGAGTCGAGAAGGTAATAGTCGCTCCGTGAGAGATTTGCTCTTTGAAGTGGATATTTGGTCAAACCAAACAGTCTTTCTCCCAGCCACGAGGCTTACCTGGTGTCTGGATCCACGCTGTCTCCTCCCAGCCCAGCCTTGCGTCTTTTAGCTACAGCTTATCCCTCCTCATCATTGGTGTCCGCTGAGAAACAGGCACACGTGACTCACGTCCCCTGTGCTGCAATTGTTGCTGACACCTGTGGTCTCTTCCACACCCTTTCGTCAGGAAGGGGGTGCGCCTGTGTCCTCCACACCCCAACTTCAAGCTTCTCGTTCCTTTAGCACCTCTGCAACTGTTTGGGACAGTCGCCTGTTTCTTCCTCCCCGAGTCAAGGGAGTGAGGGGTCTCTGAGGTCACTTGTCCACTGAGTCAGCCCTCTCCCTCGCCCTCTAGGCTCTCTCTCTCAAATAAATAAATAAAATCTTAAAAAAAATTCTTTCCTCGAACTTTTAGTTTTAACTTAAAACATGTACATGTATATTCATTCACTAACATTTTCATGAAGGACCAAGGCCTTTTTTTTTTGAAAGTGAAACTATTGGTTGGAGTTCTAAGTCGTCTTTCTTACATGAGCCACATTCCGACTATATATCTATAAATTCAAGTTTCTGTTTTCTTTAGATTTGGACATGCAAAACAATCTGAATGCAGATCCTTCCAAGTTGTCATGACTCTTCTCCATTACTTACACTTGTCTCCCCCACAACTCCTTTGGCCGCCATTTTTACCACCCCTGTCTATTCAATCTTCACAAAACTTTCTAAATGCAAAGAGGAACAACTCCTTTTAAAAGAGATTTTAGAGAAATGACTCTTCTGCCCTCAGTCTACAGTGTTCTGTAATATTTAATGAAATTACATCATTGTAATTCCAAGTTTGGATAAAATAAATAGATATAAGGAAAAGTCTGTGAGAGTTCTAGAGTTAGCTTCAGAGTGTGAGGTTTCTTTGGGCTGCCGTGAGAAGCCTGGCTGTGTTGACAGAGAGAGCAATGGTGTCCATGAAGCTGGGGGGTGGGTTAGGTGGAGTTTTGTTAAAAGGGCCTCCACTGTACTGAGAAAAAAAAGGCCCAACATCAGGTAAAGCAAAATGCAAGGTACAATGATTTCAGAAAAATGCACTCATATAATGGAAAGAGTACTTTTTTGATGGGGGAAGGAAAAGGCAGAAGTGAGGAAATTCTAGATTCTAGACAAGGACACTGCTAATTGGGGACTCTGGGTAAATCAATTCTATTTCCTGGAGTACATCTTTTTTCTTTTATAGAGGTAGGCTAAGTTGTCTTCAGCTTCAAAGCCTTTTATCCATACTTCCCATGGTTCCTGTGGGTAAATATGGTGTAGGTGAGAGTGACAGTAAATCACGCTTAACTTCCTCATCTGTAAAACGAGGGAGGAACTTAAGCATCAATCAGCAATTCCTCAGCTATGTTCTTCAGAGAGACCCTCCTCAGAAAGGGCAAGAGATAGTCTTCAAAAAGCTCAGTATCAGACAGTTTTACAAAATGCTAGAGTACAAATATAAAAGAAGGTTTCTTTACTACAAAACTTCACAGTCTTTAATAGGTGAAAGAGTATTGTGACTCTCTAAGGAGAAAATATGACAGCCAGCTTCCACAAAATATATTGCACCAAATCTCTCTCTCTTCTCTCTTTCTTCTCTCTCTCCTTCTTGTGCTCTCTCTGTCCCCTATAAAATCTTTCCCAGGACTAGAGATCCACAGAACACACTTTGGGGAAATTCTAGCCCAGCTATTTCTATGGTCCTTTCTAGCTCCAAATTCACATTTTGCTGGGGCCTGCATCATTGACTCACTGAGACTTAACAAACAAGGTGTTGGAAATGGTCAGAGAGATAATGGAGTCATTTTTAAAAGACAAATCTTTGAACAAGGTCAGGAAGGGGAAAGCTACCAGAACCTTCTTTTGATGTTTTCCTTGGCACCAAGTAATGATGACCACTAAACTATGTCATTATAAAGAAATCTCTGTACAGCACTGGTATGTGATGGAGGTGACTTCCAAATTATCTTTATTCATGCTTTGGTCCCTCCCTTTATGCACATACATTTCAACTCAACTGATTTACTTTTCTACTATCAGTGAAGGGACTATATACAGAAAATACAGCAGAAAGTAAAGATAGTAATAATGAATAATAATAATGAATAAGAGAGTTGGGCCTTTCTATCAAGAAACCTTGCAAATTCATGCACCTTCAGTGTACTTACCTGTACCAAATGCTCTTTTTCATTCAATTTATATTTTATGTACAATGTCTAAGTGGGCAAGAACAAAAGCGTATCTCGAAAGACTGAACTATCTTGAGACTGCTTAGGGAGTGAATAACACTTTAGTGCCTCATCAGCTAAGAACTGTATAAATTATACTCCTAAAAGTGACCCACCTCCCTGAGAGATCATGCAAATAAAGGCCCACTGAGGCCAGCTGCCTGCCACAAGTTTGTCTCTTTTGTGTGTGTGTGTGTGTGTGTGTGTGTGTGTGTGTGTGTGTGTGTGTGTGTTTGGGTTTTTTTTTTGTTTTATTGTTTGTTTGTTTTTTTGCTGACTACCGCTGGACATATTAATGTTACTAGCATTACTGTCTTTACTAATGTCACAACATTTCATTATTGCCATTTTACTAATGAGGCATCTGGTATGAAACAAAATAAGTTCAAAGTTAGAGGCAACTATTGTAGAAGGATCTTCTCTGAAATGTGTTCCATGGTAATATCACTTCACCCTGGAAGGGATGGTCAACGTAAGTAGCCCCCAGACAGCTTTCTCCATCGTTTCTCTAACAGCCAACATATATTAGACCCAGTGGAGTGGACTACGTACTACAAATATGGCTCTTGTTTATGGTTGTATCTGAAATTTAGAGAATTTTAAAGGGTGTAGTTCCTCTGAGGTTTGAACCATATGCTGCAAAGAACCAAAGGACTGTTTTTACCCATGCATATTTGCCGTGTGAACATAGCGCTAGTCACATATAAATTTATATATGTCTATGCATTATATTTGTAGGGTTATCTCCATTTTCTTGCCTCTACAGTGGAAGGATTTGGACTAGACTGTAAATAATATTAAGTTGAAAAGTCATTTTTAAAATTATTACAGATCATTTTTTTAAAGGACATAGGTTTCCACACATCGGGTGAATTACCACATTCAAATTCCCAATGAGCTTACCATTCTGTGAGTTTGCAGTCCATTTCTTCAGCTGAAATAGCGTTTGTAAGCTGTGCACTGATTTCCTACATTTCTCTCCTTCAGAATATCCCCAAATATCTCCATTCATGTATTAATTCAGTCAGTAGGTATTTAGCCAATAAAAATAGAATGGGGATAGAAAGATGTCTAAGAATTGGTTCTTGCCTTCCCGGAGCCTGCAATCTGAAAGAGAAAACAGGACACTTATAAAAATACTGAAGGAATGCCTTCAATATAATATACACATGATGAATATTTTCCCACAGTCGAAGTGCTGCTGTAGCTCTAAGGAGAGACATATCACCCCCAGATGGAATGAACAAAGCAGCCTTCATGGAGGGAGGAGGATTTGAATAAGACTTGCAAGAGATGAGTAGGATTCTGAGGGCTTTCCACGTAAGTCCTGGAGCCAAAAAGAAACCAGGTATTGCCTAGGATTCATACATGTCCACGTGGTCTATGCAGTGGAACTTGGGCTGATGCGTTTGGAAGGACAGATCTGAGCCAGCTTCTGGGGAATTTGAACCAGCTTTTGACGAATGTCCAAAGTCAGCGCTGGCTTGCTAGGAGAGAAGGAACCGTGGCACATTTATGAGTAGGTCGTGCTAGTGTGTGGGGGAGCTGGACGGAAGGTAGAGGCAGGAAGATAGCTCCAGCATATGAGATAATTGCAGTAATACAAACTGGAGGCAAAGCCAGACCAGTGTGGCAGTTAGAGAAGCCAAAAGAAGGGAGAAGATACAAGAGACGTTCACTCATCCATTAAATTAACATTGATTGAGTCACTGTTTCCCAAACATCCTTCATTTATATACGACCATCGTGACTTTTGCCACATCTGGCTCTACTGGTATCATTTTTTTTTAATCTAATGCTTTTCTACAAATAGACTCATTTTTTATTTAAATGCATTCAGTTAGAAAACAACAACTTGATATCACTTCCATTTGCCTTACCTCCAGTTGAAATTAACCATGAAAACAAGAACAAGGAAAACAAAACTAGTCGCTCAGATAGATGCTATGCCTGTTGAATCCTGCTTACAAGGGAGGAAGAGCAAAAAAGGGTGTTAAAATCATATCGTCAAGAAACAGGGAGCTTTCCTCTTTGATTAAATTAAATGGGTTGGAAGAGAATTGAAATGGAAGCAACTTCCTTGCTGTGCCATTCAACGCAGTCACAGCTTAGGGACTTCGCTCCTGGCCAGCTACCGTGCTGGGCTCCAGGAACGCAGAGGTGAACTCGGTCCACCCGCTGCCCTCCAAGAGCCTGACTCATAGGGAAGATGGCAATCACACTGACGCCTACTGCACAGTGGCAGAAGGAAAATCTAGTGTGCTTCGGACACCTTTAGGATACTGCTGGCCCCTTGAAAGCTTTCTCTCAGACTTCTCCCAGCTCATTATTACTTGGAAATTAAATTCTAGTTCTAGGGTTTAATTTCATTCTGACTCTGTATGTGTGGGCTGCTTCCCCCTAGTTGCCTAGAGCAAGCATAATAGCCTACCTTTATTTTCTGAGAAAACAAAAGGGAGAGATTTCTTAGGTGAAGCAGAAGTGTTCGGGTACATTGGGAAGACTTCGATGGAGACAGTAAAATATCGCTCCCACTGAGGATCTAGGAGGGTGACGGTCAGGTGTCAGAGGCATCTGGGTCAGAGCCCCACCCGAGATGAATCGACCTCCTCGAACAGTCCAGGATCACGTCTCTGATAGCTGCGCACATCGTGGCCACTGTCCCTAGGCAACCAGCTCCTAAGATCCTTCATGAGCTTTGGCATTTACGGTTTTAGGAGACTGTAAAGCTTATTATTGATGAACAGCAGCCTGGATGGTAACTAGAAGTGTATCGGCTGTAAGTGTACCCATGACTGCCTCCCCGCAGAAGGGATCACTGGAGAGGAGGAAGATGGCAGAGCTTTGTTGGAGGTGATGCGTGAAAGGTGAAGGGGACACTGTGCCGTTGCGGGAGCAACAGCATTTTGAAGGACGAGGAGGAATCACGTGGCCATGAGGGGCATTCCCCCAGCAGAGGAAGTCATAAAGAATGGGGGCGGGCAGCAGGTGGATGAGGAACCTGCAGGTGATCTAGTGGCTGTAGCCTGGGGTTTGAGGTGAGAAGAGAAAGAGGTGAGGTGGGAGGGGAGTTGCAGCAAGGCCAGCAGGGACTGCACAGGCTGTGCAAGGAGCAGGGTTTTATTTTTAAGGAACTGGAGAGTATTGAGCAGGGAAGGGGTGTGATCAGATGAGGAGGTTAGAAAGTCATGGAGTATCCACTCAGAACATTTATGGGACATGCAAGTGAGCCAGCAAGCTGGTGGGGCTTTTTTTTGCCTCCTTTTTTCTTATGCATTTAACATTTAACTCGGTGCCTGGCATTGGGCTAGGTGCTGAGCAATTGAGTCCCTGAAGGAGCTCACATTTGGAAGGAAGACAGAATAATGTACAGCTTAACTACTCTTCAGTGAGTTAAATGCTTAAAAAGTGCTACAAATGCTGTTCTTTCCAAAGGGCCATGAATGCCTAGATCCGGGGAACAGTGGTGGACAGGGGAGAGACAGCAAGGGATCCTGAGCGGGGATCCACGGCTTCAGTTGAAGAGTAACAAGGTCCTGTAAATTACCTTACACTGGTAAATTACCTCACACTTGCAGCACCCCACAGGCAGGATGAACTATGGCATCCATAAGGAATTGCCTCTCTATCTCCCTTTCTGGTTCTGTTATCCTGCAGAAGTGAAGTAGATCCCCCCAGCTTGGCCCTCCACAACCCATGGAGCCATCCTTACACTGGGTTCCAACCCTGCGTGTGGAGGTCATGCTTGTGCTTAGAAACGTTTTTCTCCCCTATTTATTTTTTCAGGTTTTTTTCCGCATACATTCAGTGACCCCAAGTAATTCTCAGAGTCTAAAAGTGAAAAAGAAATCTTGATAGGAGAGCTTAAGTTAAACAATTCTAAAGGGATTTCCTCATCCAAAGGACACAAAACGCTGATCATGTTTAAACTGGGATGTAGCTGGCAGTCACATGCCAAAGACCTTTGCAGGAGAACCCTTGCACTTCATGGAGCCAATTTTTCCTTAAAGAGCATCTCAAAAGGAGAGAGAGGGAGAAAAAGAAAGAGAAAGAACAACACATTTCAAAGACCACACAACCGGGCACCTGGGTGGCTCAGTGGGTTAAAGTCTCTGCCTTCGGCTCAGGTCATGATCTCTGGGTCCTGAGATGGAGACCCACATTGGGCTCTCTGCTCAGCGGGGAGCCTGCTTCCCCTCCTTCTCTCTCTGCCTGCCTCTCTGCCTGCTTGTGATCTCTGTCTGTCAAATAAATAAATAAAATCTTAAAAAAAAAAAAAAAGGACCACACAACCAATAAGTGGGATCATAATGGAAGATGCCCATTTCTAGTTAAAGATGCTGAGAGCTAGATGGAAGGTGGGCTGAAGCTCAAGGCGTCAGGAAGGACGTTTGCTGAAATCCGATCAAGCCTGGGCATCTTGTCGACAGAGAATAAGAAATAGGGCTGAAGCATCCTGGCTTTGAATCCCATCTCCTAAGTAAGAACCCAAAAGTTTTCTTCAAATCTCTGATGAACTGTTTCCCTACAGCCAACATTCCTTTAACATTCCCGCTCTGTTTGAAGCCACTTGCCCTCCGTCTTACACCCTGAACTCACACTAACCACCGGTTGCTCCTGCCTGGATCTGCTCCACTGGGATTTTAGGCTGCCCATGTAATTTGGTTGGGAAATGACACTTACAACCCCAGTTACATGGAATTGTCTTGATGCAGATTTGGGAAAAGGAAACAATACAGCTCAGTAGTCAGAGGGAAATCTGCCATGGATAGTGGTCCCATAGGAAAGGCAGACTGTTCAACGGATGCCCTCCCGGTGAAGTCTTTATTGTGGCTTCTCTCCCCACACGTCTTTCTTTCATTGGCTTCAGGTCCTTACTTGGCACTGTAGCAGAAGATGTTTCCCTGAATGGTGTGAATTACCCCACAGTCCATGCCAGCATTAGCAGATGGTGAGGAGAAGGGACTGTGGGGAAATTAAAAATGTCCAGGTTCAGTAGAGGGTACCATGCTTAGCGAAATAAGTCAATCGGAGAAAGACAACTATCATATGATCTCCCTGATATGAGGGAGAGGAGATGCAACATGGGGGGTTAAGGGGATAGGAGAAGAGTAAATGAAACAAGACGGGATTGGGAGGGAGACAAACCATAAGTGACTCTTAATCTCACAAAACAAACTGAGGGTTAATGGGGGGAGGGGAGTTGGGGGGGTGGGATTATGGACATTAGGGAGGGTGTGTGCTATGGTGAGTGCTGTGAAGTGTGTAAACCTGGCGATTCACAGACC